>NC_134828.1:32203804-32443422 GCF_004210375.1 Tachypleus tridentatus | reverse complement strand
AAACAAACACTGTGCTTTCAATATATTTTCTGTTAAATTTAGTGTTGATATACAAAGTTCTGTTTCAAAACTTACAGAATCAGCTAATCACCTTAACAAGGTTCGCTGTGATATAACCTAAGTGCTTTCTAAAGGTGGATCTTTCTTCTTCAGAAGTAAAAGTTCTTGCCAGTGGCTCGGCAGTATGTCTACGGATTTTACGATGCTAAAACCGGGTTCCGATACCCGTGTAGGCTGAACACAGACAGCCCAGTTAATAGTTTTGTGTTTGATTCAAAGCAACAAAACAATTGTGAAGTGGAAAATGGTACCAAGCTTAATACTATATTCAGTTACAATAATTTACTATTTAAATATTTGTTTTGTTTACGTAATGTGATATTTAAATAATATGATCTTTCTTCTAAAAAGTGTTTTAAATATTGTTTAAATATATTTTTTCCTTCACGTGTGAGTGTTGTCCAGCATTTGTGTATTACGAACCCCTCTTTTAAGTAGATAAAATATAAAAGAAAAAGACAGTTATATTTCTGTTGCTGAGTTCGTGAAGTTCTAGAATGAACAATGATTATTCTACGCCAAAAAGCGAAATTGGAACTGGATATAGCTTGTTGTTATTTTTAAAACAGCAATGATAATTTTTGTCTTAATTTTTGTTTTATTAAAAAGTTCGTTTATCATCACAACTCTTTTGTGGCTAGACCTGGATTCTAAAATTCCCTCTCAGTACATAATTGTTCTTAATTTAGCTTTCTTTAGACAAGTAGCAACATTGGGAAAAAATTTAATCAACGACTTTGGTTGTCTTCACTTATGACGAAAATATTAGTAAAACATTTTCTCTTTTTTGTATTATTAGATATTTATCATAATAATAAAAGTTTATTATTGTTATTAAGGTAGACGTGAGTGTGTTGTATTAACTTACAGGTTTCGGATAACTTTGTGAGTTCTGTATAAGAAACTGCCATGTTACGTTGTTTCTCTGTTTACGATATTTAGTGGCTCATTTTTCTCTGTGGAGTTTCTTCTTTGCCAGAACTTGTAAATATTTTGATTTTACATTATGTTTCTAATTAATGTGTGTGTTTTCTTATAGCAAAGCTACATCGAGCTATCTGCTGAGTCCATTGAAAAGAATCGAAGCCCTGATTTTAACGTTGTAAATCATTTGACTTATCGTTGGACCAGCAGAAGTCTTACAATTAATAAATGAAACCCATTTTTTTTCCTAACTTAGTTTTATTATCTAACTCCCAGAAATATTGATAATTGAAAATACACCGTGAAACATTTTTTTTTGCAGTTGTTAAAATGCTTTCGGCCCGGTATGAGCAAGGGTGTTTAGGCGTACCACTCGTTATCTGAGGGTCGCGGGTTCGCATCCACGTCGCGCCAAATATGCTCACCCTTTCAGCCGGGAAGGCGTTATATTGTGACGGTAAATCCCACCATTCGTTTGTAAAAGAGTAGCCCAAGAGTTGACGGTGGAAGGTGATGACTAGCTGCCTTCCCTCTAGTCTTAGACTGCTAAATAAGAGACGTATGGCACAGATAGCCCTCGAGTATCTTTGCGCGAAATTCAAAACAAATGTTCTGCTAACGTGTATGGTGAGAAACCCAGGCTTAAATAGGTTTGTAAGTTAGTAGTGACTTACTAGTTCTATGACGAAACCGGAATGAGAAGTGGATGATCTGTTCTTTAAAATATTTTTATTAATCAGAATGTTTAACCGATCATTGAGTGAAAATGCCAAAATAAAAGTATCCTTTTCAGATATCTTTAAAACATACATCAGATACTTCAAAACGTTAGCCAGTTGGATAAGAAAGTTGAATACATCATTTTCAAAACTGGAACAAGGGCTAAGCAATTATGGTTTGGAAATTCGGTCACCCATCTAAACATAAGATGTTTTTTTTTATACACATTGTGATTATTTGATTTACTATAAGTTACACAATACATGACTGTTTGAAGACTCTAATTGATATTAAAACGAAAAATATTAATTTATGACCTCTGACTTACCAGTGAGCTACTTAAAACCTCAAGATCTATCAAAATATCATCAACATATCGTTTGTTAGAAATATGAAACTGTTGGTGATTCAACATGGTCAAGGCCGGCTGCCTTTGAGAGATGTAGTGCTTTGGTTGGAATTATCTCCAGACGAATACACATTGAGGTTTGCACATTAAATTACATAGGAGTAATTACTGCAGAAATGAAATGGATTACTTGCAGTTTTTTATCATATTGTCGTTTAATTCATTTGTCATTAGAAATCCAGTAACGATCAAGCATTCCGAACATAAAAAGATTGAAAATTTCCAATAAAAATGTGAAGTTACTGTGATTAACAAGATAACTTAATTGCAGTGTGCTAGAAACTTTATAAGAAACTCTCGGTCAACATTTACACTTTATTTATTTCTTGTGTAACGTTTAACGTTTTTGTATATTTATTTCATCCACTATGAGAGTACTAAATATTCAAAATCAATTTAAGAAAAGTTTTGGATATTATCTGATGATATTACCCATTAATTAATACGATTTCGCTTTATGACAAATAATTTCTTACTTCAAAATTGCAAAAGTGACTTCGTTTATTTCAAATTGAAATAACAGATGCCGCAACTATTGAAATATGAATGAAACGTCATATGTGTATCCATATTTTATTATTAAACAAAAATCGCTTTTGCTTCTCTAATGAAACAACAAGTAATATTTGCATTAGGTCTGCACAAAACTAAGTGAAAACGTCACTTAATAGCTTTTATTACTTCAAGGACTGTAGGCTTTATGTAAAAAGAATTCTTCATATTTCAGAGAAGATAAACTACTGCATTGTAAGTTAGAAGAAGGCATTATCTTTGTAGCATTTTCGGTAAGTACCTTTTAGCATTCAATAAAAACTAAAGAACAAACTGATGGTTAGTTTTCGTTGCGATTATCTTCAGAATTTGCATTGTGTATGATAGAAAAATATTGATATCATCATAAAAAGCTAATAAGTACTTCATAGAAATTAGCATCTTCGAAAACAAAAATAATAAATAATTAAAGAATATCCTAAGAATCAAGTATTAACCAATTTATTTAGGTTTTACCAGCGTATTACACATCAGGAGTTTATAGAATGTCTTTATATTATTTTCTTATAATTTTTTGGTTCTAAATTTCTACAACCACAAGTATATTCCAAGAAAAGAAACTGTTGAAGTCAGTTCAGTATAATTTTTGAAACTTACCACTTGAAATTTTATCTTAAATATATTCGTATATTTTTATATTTATACATCTGTCAATTTCCTATGTGTATTGAATAAACTGAGTGCTATGAAAGAAGTACCTTCTTTTCTTCATTAGTACTCACAATTTAAGACTGATACAAAGCTCTAAATGTCTTCCGTCTACATTATAATTGTTACTTATTGGACAATAAAATATGTATTTCGAGAAATCACATTGGTGCATATTAGAGATACGTACCCGCTACCTAAATATGACTACACTACATCAAGATTTTCTTGCATAACTTTTATTCAAAAGATTATAATATTAAATATGACAAGAGTGTTAAAATTACCGAATATAATGAAGTGCATTGAATTTACCAGTGACAGAAGTCATGTTAACAAGCTGGTAATTTAGGGGCTAATGTGTTACAAAGATGAATCCATGTCATTTACTTATTTTGTGACCTCTTTATTGAACAGTAAATTATTTGTATAAATTAATATTGCTTGTTAATATATATAGTTCATGTGGGAGTAAAATTATGAACTTTGTGTTTATTGAAAAATAAATCTTTCCAGGATTTATAAATCATTATTATAATTCTTGTTTCCTAAAAACTAACGAATATATTTTCTTTTCTATCATATTCTAGACAAAATGAATTGGAACATATGGAAACACAAAGAAATAAGAATATTAAAAACAGGATTACATAAAGAAACAAATTGAAACAATTCATTTGAAATGTCAAAACCATTCGTATTTCCGTTTTAGGAAACACAGTGTCCTGGTATTGAATTATTCTAGCTTCACTAAGTTGTTTCACCTACTGAAGTGAATGTGTAATGGTTAAACAGGTTCCAGACATCTCCAAACAGGCATTATTGACTCACCGTGCAATACTCATGGCTGTATTATTATGTACCAGTTATTCTTTATTGCGGCCATATTTTTTTACTTAGAAATCTTGACCAATATTTGATAATTTTCACCAGAGTAATTACCAGAACATTATCTATCTTATTTCTGTACAAATCATTAGACTTTCTACCGTTACTTATAAAGTCAAAATTAATTTTCACAGCAATTCTTGATTTTTTAATACTGCGAGAAAAAGTACACATGATTGATATCTTAACCACAAAGGATGGAACAGCAACTCGGGTGCGCAATCTCTAATTCGTGGATCTTTTCTAGCTGTTGGTAATGGGTTTTGTGTGTCGTTGAGTCATATAATAGTGCGTCGTATGACTTTGAAAACCATAAAAAATGAGGTAAATTTAAATTAAGCTTTCTTCGTTAGAGAATGATAACAAATTATATACACGGAAACATAAATGTTTACACTAAATAGCTTACATTTCACATCATTATAGATATATTATTTTTATCATATAATGCTGGGCTTTTTAACTATTGAATTACATTTCTATAGTGGTGGCATCTATTGCTTCAACATGAAAGGCGCGATGCGTGTCGACAAAATTATACGTACACGTGAGGTTAGAAATTACTTGTCATGAGGGAAGAATTTAACAATATATGTGCAATATGTAGGAAAATGTCCAATATATTTCTCAAACTATTTTTACATTTCACTGTTAAAGTGAATGAAATAAGTCTATGCAAAGAGATCAAATGGAGCGTATCATTCTGTGAAACATGTCCCTTCTATCTGTTAACTATAACTACCTCTTAGAACTCTTGTAGTCATCAAATATTTTTGAGAACAATTAAATTTTCTTTCTGTACTATCCCTAAAAACACCTTATTCCAAAATCCATTTTATACTTTAGGAGAGTGTATTTCAAGCATGTGGAAATATAAAGTGGATAATATTAGCGATTTGAACACTTACTTTCAGCAACCGTTATTTTTTGTTAATGCTTTGTTCTTTGAAAGGGCTAATTGTGTGTTTATCTTGAAATTATTTTTCTTTCATCTCACATAACATAATAACTGTTGAAGTTGTAACTTTGTTGAGTGGAGTGTGTGCATTTTTTCATACGGTTGTAGTGAGTATGAAATCACTTCTTCAATGGTATTCTGAAAGTCCTGAAAGTTTCGCTGAAAGCGTTTAACAAAATAATTTAGAAGAAGAATAATAAGATAAATAAGAGAGTTACAAACCCATTTCTCAAATTGACGCCTATTTTTAATTAATTATACTTTATCTTATTATCTAGGATCTGAAAATAAATAAAACGTAAAAACTTTTGTTTAATTAAATATGTTACAGAGAAACGAAATCATAATGTTGTCACTTAAGAATTTTTAACTAACATTACATAATGGTATCTTTTTGCGAGCATTTTTTAGAAGCCAATTATTTATTTCCAAGGAAGTATTCTGATGAAACTGTTTCTTCCTACTTAACTCTATCTGAATAAAAGATAGTGGAAAATGTATCACATTTTTCCCTCCACCTCTGTTTCAGGCTTGTCCTCAAGCTCGCAATTGACTTTAATCCTGCAACATGGCTAAAAAGTTTATGTTCTTCACCACATAAATAACATAGTCTTAAACAAAGAACTACATATAAGTGCAAAAACAATTTCAGGTTGAATAGAATTACATATAATACGTTATGAAATAAAATATTTCTAAAGATGTCAAAATTAAAATGATCACCTCATGTGAAAAATAAGGTTTAAAAACAGAAAATTATTTTTCATCATCTATAAATATCATAATAAACGGGATAATGAAATAAGTAAAGAATAGCTCTATAATTATAATTAAGAAACTAAAAGTAATAATGAAACGTTACTTCATGAAGAAATTATAGAGAAACTCCTGAAAGAAATATATAAAAATTATTACAACATACGAAAAATTTATAATGAAAATGTGATAAATATACATTTTATACATATGTTGAACGTAAATAAATACACATACCTTTTAATGATAACTATTATTTTATAGAAATAAATAACAGAAACTAACTTTCATTTTTGGAAGGAGTACTCTGACGTATTTTGCAATTAGCAGCATAAATACAAAGAACGAAAACTTATAAACTTTAAACAATAATCATCTGTCCCCTTTGGAAAAGGTAGTTTAATAGATTGGATAAAAATAGAAGGTAAATACATGATCTTTTAGCAGTGAATGAACATTATGATGATATAAATTTTAAAACCTTTTTGAGGTTTGAAAATAAGATATAATATAGAAATTATAAGAAATCTACTATCAATTTAAATGTAAATGTATGTGTGCATAAAATGCAGAAAAACTCCTTATAAAACAAATATATCAAAGATTAAAAATTCTATTTTTAAGAAAGTGGTCTATTTGTAGTGAAGCACGAAAGTTTCTGTACTTCAACGACGTGGAACAAAACCTGTTCGCTACATTAGGAAGGGCGCAAATATACCCTGTTTCAATGGTGTGATAAAGAAATATTTAAGATAAAGCGTAGTTATACAATTATTCAATAAAAAAAGCAAAAGTATAATAACTAAAAATAAATAAAAAATTTATACAATTTATTTCACACATACTTTTACGATTTGAACCCAAAGTTCTCGGATTACAAGTAGAGCCCTTATCCACCTGGCCATACCGAGCCCTGTGTATGTCTACCTACTTATACCACCTGAAACTTTTTGTGTAGGATTGCACTTAACCACAACGAAGAATTCTTTGTTATTTATCATTTCGACTGCTAATTTCATTCAATATTCCTACGTAACTACATGTTATCTCGAAAGCGATTATTCGTTTCTTTCAAATGATTGCTATATTTTTTATAGTTGAGAGAATAAGTAAATTATTTTTCGAATTTTGAAATTTTCTTTTCAGCACGTGGCTTTACATACGTCATCAAAAATGCAATTTAAATTACAATTTTTTAACTCGTACTGATGGCGGTTAAAGATTGATATTTATTTCAGGAACATTTTTGCTTTCGAATGAAAGAACAAAACATATATTTAGTGAATCTTATTCTCAGCGAAGTCTCATATGAATCGATACGCTCTAATTTATTTTTCATTCACAAATTAAGAAGTCGTTATACAGTAGTCTCTAGTTGAGACCAACACTTTATTATTAATTACTACATTTTTAGACTGTTATGCAAAACGATGAATTACAACGATTATTAGAAGGGATAGTGGTAAAGTTTAATTCTATATTTGGTTTTATTTCTTTGCGGTTCATATATCACGAAGTCCCCACAGTGGCACATTGGTATGCCTGCGGACTTACACTACCATAAACGGGATTTCGATACTCATGGTGGGCAGAGCACAGGTAGTTCTTCATGTAGCAAAGTGCTTTATAACAAACAAGATCAAGGTTATATGTGATGAAAGGTCATGCAACGGTAAGAAGTAAATTCATAAATCAAGTAGAATGTGATTAAAAGTCTATTAATCTAGGATTAAAGGGAAAAAATATTTTAAACTGTGCTCACAAAATTACTTAATGTTCACCTTTCAAATTTTATTTATTTATTTACAAAATAAGATTTACCCTTCTTTTTACCATTTTGAAGTTTTTGTAAATTTTCAGTTCATATTATCAGTTTATCAACATTTGACACTCATGCTCGAATTATTTTTAGTTCATTTGTTAATGTTCCCTGTTTACTTGTTAAAATAATAATTTATTTTACGTTTTTTTTGCCAGTTATTATTTTATTCAATCCTGGTACAAAAGAGGCTGAAAGTTTGAAAATCTTTTGAATGTTGTATGATATTCATCTCGGACATAAATATATATTTTAGTGATATTAAATAATTTATGTCTAGTTGAAGTTTAATGAATGAACAAAATCATCAGGAAGAACTTCGTTAAAAACAGCAAATCCCAAGCTGTGATTAATTATATTATAAAATATTCAAGCCATAAATCAAAACACACAAACATGAAGCTATAACGTAGGATTATAAAAAAGTATTCTAGGTTTTGGAGGTGACAGCGGTAATAGGACCCTCATTATTATGAGAATATATCGCCTATTACTCTTAACCTCCAAATCACTAGTCTCACATCAGAAAATTAGAAATTAGGAAAGCGAGATGTGGATACTCAAGTCCACAACGTCCCACATCTCTATCCCTCACTGTCTGCAGACATTTGTAGGAAGGTAACTGCTCTCCCAAACTAGAATAAGAAAAAGATAAAGATAAAAAGATGAAAAACTAAATAATAATAAAAGTACGTATATCTACAGTTTACTCACAGTTACTTTTCAATAGAACATTTACATTGAAATAAGTGAATTCTTCATTTTATCCACTCAACCACTCATGGCTGTCCTTTTTATATAAAGTGAACATTTTACATATGATTTTACTCTCGCGTTAGAAAACAAACAAAAGATTAAAATAACATTCAACAATGCCTGACAATAAATCTACTGTATTCTATATTAAAAAAACATAAAAATAATATAAATTATTTGCTATGCATTGCAAGCTCGTGAGTCATACAAACAATATTTAGGATAATAAACAGTACACATTTTACCAATACAAAGAAAGATGAAACAACGCGAGGATGAGAATTTACCACAGATTACTACATAGAGTAATAAAGAGTGACATGTAGTAGAGCTCGACATTTTTATGAATGAGAAACAAGGTTAACTGAGGACGATGTTTAAACACAGATTGCTGTGTTATAAAGTAGAGTCTTTAGCTGAAAAAAAACGTTATCCTGTAAAACAAATAGCATATAACCTGATCTTTATTAATAGTAGTCGTCAAACCCGCTACTAGGGAGAATATGTGTCAATTTAAGAACGAAAATGTATCATCGTTAAGGTAATCTAACTCTAAAACAATGGTGAATAAAACTGGTTTACTGAATTTTTACATAAAAGTCATATATGTATGACGATTGAAAGCAATTATCAATATGTTTACGTCCTTATGGTAAGGTTGTGGAGATTAAATATCAAGTTTCTTATTGTTACTATCCTATACGATCGTCTAAGTCTATTTATAAATTGACAAGTTTATTATCATTAACAAGAGGCTAATTATTAAATAGCTTTTATTCCATGTCTTGACATATAAAGAAGTAGTATCTTAGCGAACCTACATTGGATGTTAACCGGTACAGATTCATTCCTTTTAAGGAACATAAAAACGCAGATAACTTCACTTCAATCAGCAAGTACCAGTATTTCGAATTTCAGCCATTACTGACACAGGAAATAGTTCTACGTAGGACATTTCCGTAAATGACAGCAGTTAACAGAATCAAAGTAGTATTAAGATTAGTGTGTCGTTAGTATTTGATTAAAAATGACAATTAAAACTGTTAAATATTTTCTGCTGATATTACCAATATATTGATATATTGTCCTCTTATGACGAGTTATTTCTAACTTCATGAGTTCTATAATGATGAGGATTGTTTTCATTAATTTCAAATTCGAGTAATAGATGTCACTAGTATAGTAAATGTCATACCATAGTTTATATTCTTAACGTCAGATGTTTTTCCATATTTTACTCTCAAACAACAATCCTTTCAATTTCTCCAATGAAACAACTAGTCGCAACATTTGCATAAGATCCGGATGGAAGCAAGCGAAAACATCATTAATATACGTAGCTTTTATTATTTGAAGTACTGCCCACTTGATGTGAAGAGAACACTTCATATTTCAGGTAAGACAAGCTAATGGAATATGAGTTAGAAGAAACGAGATTGGATAGAGAATTTTGCGTAAGTAACTTTTAGCGTGTAATAAAGACGATCTAATATACTTAACATGGACTTATACTGAGATAGTTTAATTCTCTTTGATGGTCTCTTTTCCACGAGATATTCTTGAGAATTTAAATGGAGTGTGATAGAAAAAAATAGTTTTCAGCTTCATTGTGACTACACCAAAGTTGTTTCCTCAGTGATGTCCAGAAGACCCATTTGTAGAGAAATATATATAAAAAAAACGGCTCGTCTGAGTTGAGAAAATATTTTACGTAGAGGAGTGAACAACGTTTTGACCTTCTTTGGTTTATGTTGTTCTTTAAGTAAGGCTTCTTTAATTTTGCGTTTATGTTTATTTTTTATTTAGTATTTGAGTGTTATCTATGATCATCAATAAATTTCCTCCACAAACCGTAGAAAACATTATACGCACACATCTAGACAGAAAGCAAAATCAACCAAGAAAAGTAAATATATCTCACGAATAAAAAAATCACGAAACCATACATTGCTCCATACTATATACTCCCGACATCAGCAGATAAATGCCAATATTTGGCAAAAACTATTACCAAATTATGACATTCCAGTTAATACCAAATTTATACAAAAAACAGGCACAAAACTGAGGTCTATACTATGTCAAAACTACACTGACCAACATTATTTGTAAAATACAATTTGATAACTGCCACGACTTCTATATTGGAGAAACATGTACAAAAATGTAAACCAGATTCAAAGAACATAAAAAGTCACCTTCACACGTTTTTGAACACTGCAAGTCAAATAAACACAACATAACCATAGAAAACACCCAAATACTAAATAAAGAAACAAACATAAACAAACGCAAAATTAAAGAACCCTTACTTATACAACAACTTAAACCGAAAATAAACCAATATAAAGGAACGCCTTTATACCTATATTAAAAATAATAAAATAAATAATATACAATTATATATTCAAACATCTAACACCGCCCTCTACATTCCGACAGTCAGTTACACAACCCCTTTCAAACATGTGGTCACTTCCGGTCAGTTACCTCTTTCTATCTTTGTGAACCTGACGATGATCGAAGAAGGTCGAAATTTTGTTCGCCGCCTTTAAGTAAAATATTTCCACAACCCAAATTAGCCGTTTTACATATATATTTCTACTAGTGGGTCTTCTTGACATTACTGAGAAAAAAAAATTTGATGTAGTCATAATGAAGCTGATAAGTATTCCATAAAATTTAGCAGCTTTCGAAACAAAGAAATAAATAATTAACGAATCCTCTTGGGGTAACCCCCGAGAAAACAAGTATTATCTATTTGAATTAGGCTTTACCACAATATTACACGTTAGGAAATATTAAAACATTAAACTTTTGATTTACATTATTTGATATGTTTTATTTATTCTTATTTGCTTATGATTTTTCCATTTCTCGAATGTGTACATTTTGAAAAGGAACCAGTAATGTCGATCAGTACAAGTTTGAAAAGTTACAAGTTGAGTTTTCATTTTTAATATCTCCTTATATTCAATATGTTTGTGTGTGCTAGTTTCCTTTCTGAATGAATAAACCGAGCACTATGGGAAGAAGTAACTTCTTCTCCTCAGGATAACTCACGAAGAGCTCGTTTGTTAGAATAATTATTCCGTGTCTTGTTATCATTATTAAAGAGTAAATTATGTGCACAAAATAATATTTATGTGAAAGTCAAATTAATAATTTTGTGTTTATTAGTTACGAATTTGCCGCTTTAATAAAAATATTATCATAACTTTCGTTTGCTAACAAATATGTCACTAATACTTTATTTTTCTATCACATTTTAGATTGTCCAGAAAAAGTAAACGTCATCTTAAGAAAGCACAGATAAAAGAGAACATCAAAAAAGAAAGTAGCAAGTTGAAACAGCTCACTAGAAATGTCAAATACATTTGTGTCTTCGTTTCATAAAATGAAGTTTCCTGGCATTGGAATTATCTTAGTTTCACTCGAATGTATCATCAACTGTAGTCAATGGGCATTGGTTAAAATCGTTTCAGATATCTCCAAACAGGCAATATTGATCCACCGTGGAATATGCATGGCTGTTATATGTGTATCAGTTATTTTACACAGCGGTCTTTCTTTTCTTCCGAAAAACCTGGGTCAGTATCAGCTAATTTTTACCAGATCAATTATCGCAACTCTAGCTATCTTGTTTCTGTACAAATCTTTAGATTTCTTGCCATTATTCGACACTACAATTCTCGCAAAGACTGACATGATTTTCACCGCAATTCTAGGTTTTTTGATATTGCGAGAAAAAATACATTTTTTTGATGTCATAGCCATCACGTTATCCATTGTCGGGATCATCTTGATTACTAGTCCTACATTTATGTTTGAGGAATGGGACAACAACTTGGATGAACAATCTCGAATTCTGGGGTTATCACTAGCTGTCGGGTATGGTTTTCTGGAATCATTGTCGACTATAATAGTGCGTCGGATCGTATCTTCACACTATGCTGTAGTGATCTTCCATTACTCGGTTATACAGATCGTAATATTATACAGTTACCAATATATCGTTAACGAAACTATATTTCCAAAATATGGAACTGTGCCTTGGATTATAATAATGATTGGAATACTTAGTTTTGCTACCCAGTATTTTTATGTTAGTGCCCTGTATTTAGAAGAAGCTGGCTTTGTGGCCTTAGTTAGTTCCATAGAAATTATTTTTTCCTTCATTTTTCAAATCACTATAACTGATGAAGATGTAACTTTGTTGAGTATTATAGGTGCATTATTCATTACGTCAGCAATAATAATAAAATCATGTATTCAATGGTATGCTGAAAGTCCTGAAAGTTTTTTGAAAGCCTGGAACAAAATATGCTTGTAATGCCTTAGAAGTAGAATTGTACCTTCGACTAAACTTTCTCTACAGGTATTATGATATGAAAATCGACATTAAAACTTTCTTTGCTCGAGGACGCCAATATTTAAGTAATTTGATTAAGTTGAACTAAAAAATCTAATTATATTTTCTGTAATTTAAGAGTTTTATCAATATTATATACATATTTAGATCATTTATAGAAGCTCAATAATCATTTTAAAACAAATGAATGTTTCTTATTTGAATGCTATTTGAGTAATTACATTATTTCTCATTGATTTTCTCACTGGAATGACCAGTAATACTGAAACTGAACTTTTAATGGTATTAGGAAGTTTCATTAAATGATCCTAGTCGAGAAAATGATCAGAACTCGTTTCTCCAAATGTATTTAACTATACAGAATAACTCTTAAAAACATGAACCATAGTTATTGTTTAAATGTTTTAAACAACATAAAGCCATAGAATAGCCTATCTTTCTTCTACCCACTCCAAGTTTGGTTTGGTTTGTTTTTATGAATTTGGCGCAAAGCTACTCGAGGGCTATCTCCGCTAGCCATCTCTAATTTAGCAGTGTAAACTCGAATGAGTTAATATATTATTTCAAGATTACCAGTTTTATTTTATTTTATAGGTTTTAATTTTATAATGTAATTCCCTAAAAGTGTGTCATCTGTCATTCAGCCAGTAGACAAAAAATGATGTCACACAAGAAGAATAATACACTTTGTAAGTTACAACACAGCATGACACATGACCTTCAAAGCCAGAATTAATAATATACACACAAGATATACACAACCTTGAGAATAGAAATACCACATGTTGCGGGAATAATCTAATGATATATGGGAAATATCATCAGAAGATGTGCAATATATCCCTCAAATTATATATCAATTTAAAAGTCAAAGGAACAAAGTAGATATAAGCGAAGGAACAAGAAGCTCATTTAAAAGTTTTAATCTGTCATACTACTAGGTTCCAACCATTCCAGGTATCATCCTATTTATTCTTGTTTATTTCTTATCCAACAATTCAATATATTTCTTTAGGAAGAGAACCAAAACTGTACATAGTTGTCTTACTAAGGCCATACTAGTGATCTATACAGTGAAACAATAATATCCATATATCCTATTTGATAGTTCTGAAGATGCTAGCCAAAGTTTATTTGTCTTATTACTAGTTGGTTTCATTGTTCAGATGACTTAAGTGATATTTCGATCAAAATACCGAAATTGTTTTCTCAACAGCATTTTAATGTATATCAGTTCAAATGGAAACAGTAATTTGGGTTAGAAATCATTAAACATATCATTTGCCATGTATTGGCTCAGAACATCTCTAAGTCTGCAGAATCCTTGATATAAGGATTGCCACCAAAAGAATCTTAACGTCATATTCAAACAACACAGTTTCGTTGATATTCCGCAGTCAACATCATTTGTATAACACTAAGGACGCAACTAACAGCTTTGAGGCACATTACTTGTTGTAACTTTTATCCAGTCAAACCTAGCTTTATTTATTAAAATTCTTTGCATTTTAATCTTAAACCAAATTTTTTTTATTAAATTCTAAACGTTTCCCCAAACCTACAGATTTTATTTTAACAAGCTTTTCACTTTACTAAAACTTTTCTATAAGTCAAGTAAAGGAAACATACAGTTTCATTGTCAAAGAATGTTAGAATAAGTCTTAAAAAGAGTTTCCATTAGTTAAAACGTGCTGACTTTATGACACTATATCAAACTGCTTTAATTTTCTCACTATCATCAATCACATTCTCCAAAACCTTTCCACATTCTGGTGTAATACTATCTGTTCTACAATTAATTGTCTGGACAGTGTTTATCACTTTCTTCAAATGTTTGCCAGTTTGTAATCTTCTAATATCTTTCCAATTTTCAATGACCTATAAACATATTAGCCATTCTTCACATTTCAACCTGAACTTAGTGCTATTTTCTTTAATATTTATTAACCTAAAGGTAAAATGTTTTTGAAAATATGATTCGGGAAAATAGAAATGTTCAATTTTAATCATTTTAAGAATTTAGACTGATTGGAAGTGTTAAGTGGAAACAAATTTACTGTTTATAGGAATTTCAGAAAAATGCTAGAAAGGTTACTGCAGGTAAAAGAAAACAGAAATTGGATACATGAAAGTATATTGACATATAAGTACATTTTACTTAAATTCAGACATTGTTCTTGACTCATTATTTAAAGAGAAAATGGAAGCATGTAATACCACATATGAATACAAACGTTACATCTTATCATTTAACGTCTTGCAAGTAATGTAATAACGAGAAAAAATTTAACTCATTAACGCCTCTTGTGTCACAGGGTATATCTACAGATGTTTGCTACTATACCCGTAGTTGGCGGAATACAGATAGCCCTTTGTAAACCTTTGTGAACACAAGATCCGTCTGATGACGGACAGAATAAGTTCTCCCATGTCCAGTGTATCAGAAAGTACACCCATTCTTGACTCAGGCTTGCCACCCCACAGGAAGGCGAAGACATGACGCTCAATAGCCCGTACAGTGCAGTCCATAGGAGGAATAGCCCCAAGGTACATGACCAAGGGAAGTATCTACCTTCTCATCATCTACGCCCTGCTAACAAAGTAGGCAGGAGCAGTAATCGTGCACTGCCGAACCAAAACGCTGCACCATCTCCCCTAGGCAACCTCTATGGCACGCGAGAAAACGAACCCCAAAGCAAGTGACTGGGGATGAAGTCCAATCCAGTTCAAACGAGGAGTCGGGAGCCGAGGATCATTTGCCCACCCACCGAGAATGGTTGTGCTGGAAAGCAATGGTCTGAGAGCAACAGTGAACAATGGCCAGCGCCGATCCTAACGATGATGAGTTCTCAAAGAACAGATTCGCATCGTTTGTATGAGAAACATACTTAACACTCATGCTCCCCTGTAACTGGAGGCCACATATCCGAGACCGAGTGATACAGATAAGAGAGTAGGCAAGACAGCGACAAAAATCCAGGACACTACTGCAGGAAAAAACACTACTCAATATCCACCGTAACTCCCAGTTATCCAAACAAACCAGTATAATTCGAAATCACCACATATCTATTACGTTTATTGTGTCTAGGATGCTCTAAACATGTCATTATATGCAGCAAGGTGTACTTCCGCATCAAGTAGTGCCAAGTTGTTAAATGACCTTATTCACAACTAAAAATAATTATGAAAAGAGTAAAGGAAAATTTCTTTGATTTTTATTTCTTTATATTTATTTAATACTATCTTACATTAGTCACAGAATAGTTCCATACTTTATTTAAAATTTCTTTTTAAATATATTAACTGTTAATTTTTGTATCAGTATTTCAACATTACTGATAAAATATTGTAATTTATAACAAATTTGGCCCGGCATGGCCAAGCGCGTTAAGGCGTACGACTCGTAATTTGAGGGTCGCGGGTTTGCATCCCCGTCGCGCCAAACATGCTTGCCCTTTCAGCCGTTTGGGCGTTATAATGTGACAGTCAATCCCAGTATTCGTTGGTAAAAGAGTAGCCAAGCGTTGGCGGTGGGTGGTGATGACTAATTGCCTTCCCTTGAGTCTTACACTGCTAAATTAGGGACGACTAGCGCAGATAACTCTCTTGTAGCTTTGTGCGAAATTCAAAACAAACCAAAACACATACCCAGAGGTAAGAGAAAAATAAAAAAATCTATAATTATTTTCCTATTATAACATGGTAGATATACTAAATAATAATTAGACTTAGATAGTGATATAGGCTGTAACCAACATTAATAGATGTCATCCGATCACTACAAGCTTCTTGTAAGTATTTATACTTACTAGCTGAGAGAATCCGTTAAAAAATCAAAAGTTTTGAAGGATAAAGTTAAATAATGTTTTGCTATATTCTTTCTTCTGTTACTAAGCCCTAAATGAAGAGCGATAAAATACCCATTTTTTTAAACAAATAAGATCTTTCATCGCAGACAGAAATTTTACGCAACTATAAGAGGGCAGTGAAATTAGTTTTATTTACTAAAATGTTCAAGTTAAGTTGATTTTAACACAAATTCTACACAGCATCTCAGCGTAAAGTTGGAAAGCGTATATTTAAAAAAAAATAGGTTACATACCAAACGCTATAGAAGATAATGCTTAAGTCACTTAAAGATATGATTACATACATCACAAATCTCTCTATGTTTGATTTTTATATACATTTTTATTAATACTAAACGTTCAGTAAAATGTACAATGTGTATGAACGTTACTATGCATTCCTTAGTCGTTAAGTCTTCATGTTCTAAGTGTTGTAAGTCCATAAGCTCGCCGCTGAGTCTTAATCAGTCTTTTTTTGTTGTTGCATTTTCCGTGTTCCATCTTGTTTTTGGTGTTTCTATTGGCGTCCTGTAGCCCTTAATATTTTGTATACATCTATATTTAACCAAAAACTTCATCATTAATTCTAGATCTAAAACGAGCTAGTGTTTCTTGTTTATTTTATTTCTAACCAAAAATTATCACTCGTTTTATTCATTAAACGAACACTCCATCATTTATTTTAGTATGCAAAAAATAGCATCACATCTTTTAACTGGGGACACATCTTTATATTTGCTACGTATTTTCAGTTTTGATACATGTCCATTACCTAATGAAGCTCTGCCTAGAATATCATCAACTAGTACTGTTTAAGCTTTTCGAGGTAGAGATTTTATTTGTTTCTGGTAAATCTACATAAGCTGTCTTGTGGTGTGTGTAATTTTCAAATGTCGACTCTGTGTAGGGTAAAAAGCCAGCAGCACACACTGCCATCACTTGATTAATTCTCTTACAAACGAAAAGGAAAATTTACAGTCCTTTTCATTCTTACTGCTCCGCCGCATGTGAAAAGCCAATCTTCAATCTATCGATCCATAAATTATGAGTCAAGCGCCTAAGCCTTTCGGTATGTCAGACCCACCATCGAATAAGTTGAAATATTATTACAAAACTACCAGTTATATTTTAGTTTAGAATTATTTGTTATACATCATAATCGTAATCATATGCAAAACTGAAATACGTCAAGATTTATCTTCATCTAATGCTTCAAATGAAAGGTACTCTTTCTTCTGATTTGAGAGCTGTATAAACAATGACACTCAATGTTAGTGTAATTATTTTTAGATGTTCTTTCAGTTTCTTTACTATTTTCACATTTATACATCTTGGTTTGTTTTGAATTTCGCACAAAGTTACACGATGGCTACCTGCGCTAGCCGTCAATAATTCGCCAGTGCAAGACTAGAGGGAATGTTTTGGAATTTCGCGCAAAGCTACACGATGGCTACCTGCGCTAGCCGTCCCTAATTTAGCAGTGTAAGACTAGAGGGAAGGCAGCTAGTCATCACCACACACCGCAAACTCTTGGGCTACTCTTTTACCAACGAATACCACGGTTGAAAAGTTGAACATATTTGACGTGGATTCGAACCCTCGACCCTCAAATTACTATTTGAACTCCTTTACACACCATGCCGGGATATATGTCTTGGTCTCATAATCATGGTGTTTTGGAATGATTTCAAGTCTGCAGCAAGTTGTTGAATAATCCAATTATTATTACGTAATTCTCTTGTGCGAAACCTTTGATCTTCTGATAACGTTCTACGCTTTTTGGGTCGTAACGTAAGAACACATTAATATATAGTGTTAAACACATTTTTAAATTAAGCTTTATTTGTAGAGTGATGTTAAATTGATTTCTTCTAGATACACCCGTACCATGTGATAGCTCCTTGCTATATTCTTTCTTGTTAAGACATTGCCTGAGGTACTATGACAGTTATATGAGACACCAGTATATTTATTCAAGCGTAGCTCTTATGACATGCCCTTGTTACACATATAGGGGAAAGCAAATGAATAATTGGTATTCTCACCCTAGCTAATTCAGTTGTCAAAAGGGATCCGTGAAGCATTATACCAATGTTGAAATTTATATTCGGTAATGGAATGGAAGAATCAGCCGAGTAAAATGGAAAGAATTACAAAACTTTCTTTTGTGTAACACTTTTACCCAGCACTGCATGTATAAGCTCAGCCTCGCCATTACACCAGCAGAACCTATGGTAGAAGATGTGTTGAAGTCTTGATGTACAAAAAAAACTAAACTGTCCAATGACAATAATGTGGTTCCACAGTTAGTCTAAACCATCCGGAACATTATAACATAATGGATTTAAAAGATGGAACAAGGAAAACGCAACAAAGAAAAAGAGACTGATCAAGACTCAGCGAAAAGCTTATGGATTTACAACATGAAGCCTTAACGACTAAGGAATGCATAGTAACATTCAGACACATTGTACCTTATACTCAACGTTTAGTATAAATACAAATGTATATAAAAGACAAACAGAGAGAGATTTGTGATGTATGTAATCATATCTTTAAGTGACTTAAGCATTATCTTCTATAGCGTTTGGTATGTAGCCCAATTTTTTTTAATTATACGCCTTCCAACTTTACGCTGAGATGGCGTGTATACTTCGTGTTAAAGTCAAATTAACTTAAACATTTTAGTAAAGAAAACTAATTTCACTGCCCTCTTATAGTTGTGTAAAATTTCTGCCTGCGATTAAACATCTTATTTGTTTAAAAAAAATGGGTATTTTATCGTCCTTCATTTAGGGCTTAGTAACAGAAGAAAGAATATAGCAAAACATTATTTAACTTTATCCTTCATATACTTTTGATTCTTTAACGGATTCTCTCAGCTACTAAGTATAAATACTTACAAGAAGCTTGTAGTGATCGGATGACATCTGTTAGTGTAGGTAATTGCCTATATCACTATATAAGTCTAATTATTATTTAGTATATTTACCATTATTAATAGGATAATAATTATAGAATTTTTTTTTATATTTCTCTTAACTCCGGGTATTTGTTTTGGTTTGTTTTGAATTTCGCACAAAGCTACAAGAGGGTTATCTGCGCTAGTCGTCCTTAATTTAGCAGTGTAAGACTCGAGGGAAGGCAATTAGTCATCACCACTAATCGCCATATCTAGGGCTACTCTTTTACTGACGAATAGTGGGATTGACCGTCGCTTTATAACGCCTCAACGGCAGAAAGGGCGAACATGTTTGGTGTGATGGGGATTTGAACTCGCAACCCTCGGATTACGAGTCGAGTCGTTATCCACCTGGTCATGCCGAGCCCTGGGTATGTCTACCTATTTATACCGCTTGAAACCTTTTGTGTAGAATTGCTCTTAACTACAACGGACACTACTTTGTTGTTTACCTTTTGAACTGCTAATTGCATTTAATATTCTTACGTAAGTAGATGTTAACTCGATAGCGATTATTCGTTTCTTTCAAATGATGACTATATTTTTTTATAGTTGAGACAATAAGTAAATTTTTTACGATTTTTGAAATTTTCTTTTCAGCACGTGGATTTATATACGTCATAAAAATGGAATTTAAATTATAATTTTTTAACTCGTACTGATAGCGGTTGAAGATTGGATATTTATTTCAGGAATATTTTTGCTTTAGAATGAAAGAACAAAACATATATTTAGTGAATTTTATTCTCAGCGAAGTTTCATATGAATCGATACGCTCTAATTTATTTTTCATTCACAAATTAAGGAGTCGATTTTATACAGTAGTCTGTAGTTGTGGCCAACACTTCATTATTAATTACTAATTGTTTAGACTGTTATGCACAACGATGAATTACAACAGCTTTTAGAAGGGTTAGTGGTAAAGTTTAATTTTATATTTGTTTTTATTTCTTTGTGGTTCAAACATCACGAAGTCCCCACAGTGGCACATTGGTATGCCTGCGGACTTACACTACCATAAACCGGATTTCGATACCCATGGTGGGCAGAGCACCGTTAGTCCTTCATGTAGCAAAGTGCTTTATTAGAAACACAAACCAGGTAATTTGTCATGAAAGGTCATGTAATTGTATGAAGTAAATTCATGGACCAAGTAGAATGTGATTAAAAGACGATTAATCTAGAATTGAAAGGAAAAATATTTTAAACTGTGCTCACAAAATTACTGAAAGCTCACCTTTCAAATTTTATTTATTTATTTACAAAATAAGATTTACCCTTCCTTTTACCATTTTGAAGTTTTTGTAAATTTTCAGTTCATATTATCTATTTATCAATATCTGACACTCATGCTCGAATTATTTTTAGTTCATTTGTTAATGTTCCCTGTTTGCTTGTTGATATAATACTTTTTTTTACGTTTTTTTGTCAGTTATCACTTTTTTCAATCCTGGTACAAAATAGGGTGAAAGTTTGAAAATCTTTTCAATGTTGTATAATATTCATCTCGAACATAAATATATATATAAGTATATATTTTAGTGATATTGAATAATTTATGTCTAATTGAAGTTTAATGAATAAACAAAATCATCAGGAAGAATTGCGTTAAAAACAGGAAATCCCAACCTCTGATTAATTATGTTATAAAATATTCAAGCCATAAATCAAAACACATAAACAAGAAGCTATAAGGTAGGATTATAAAATGTATTCTAGGTTTTGGAGGTGACAGCGGAAATAGGACCCTCATTATTGTGGGAATACATCGCCTATTAGATTTAACCTCCAATTCACTAGTCTCACATGAGAAAATTAGAAATTAAGAAAGCGTTATGTGGGTGCTCAAGTCCACAACGTCCCAAATCTATATCACCCCTCACTGTCTGCAGACATTTGTACGAAGGTAACTGCTCTTCCAAGCTAGAATTAGAAAAATATAAACATAAAAAGATGAATAAATAAATAATAATAAAAAGTAAGTATATCTACAGTTTACTCACAGTTATTTTTCCAATAAAACATTTACTTTAAAACAAGTGAATTCATCATTTTATCCACTCAACCACTCATGACTGTACTTTTTATATAAAGTGAACACTTTACATTTGATTTTACTGTCGCGTTAGCAAACAAACAAAGGAAATAAATAATATTCATCAATGCTTCACAATAAAACAACTGTATTCTGTATAAAAAAAACAGAAATTTGTAACAACTCGATGATGAGAATTTACCACAGATTACTACGTAGGGTAATAAAGAGTGACTTTTAGACGAGCTCGATATTTTTATGAATGAGAAACTAGGTTTTTGAGAGCCATGTTTAAACACAGATTGCTGTGATACAAAGTAAAATCTTTAGCTGAAAAAAACACGTTATCCTGTCAAACAAATAGCATATAACCTGATCTTTATTAATAGAAGTCGTAAACCCGCTACTAGGGAGAATATGTGTATATTAAACAAAGAAAATGTTTCAGCGTTAAGGTAATCTAACTATAAAACAATGGTGATTAAAACTGGTTTCACTGAATTTTTACATAAAAGTCAAATATGTATGAAGATTGTAAGCAACTATAAATAAGTTTACGTCTTTATGGTAAGATTGTGGCGATTAGATATCAAGTTTCTTATCCTTGTTATTATCCTATACGATCGTCTAAATCTACTTATAAATTAACCAGTTTATTATCATTAACAAGCGGCTAATAATAAACTAGCACTTATTCCATGTCTTGACTTATAAAGTAGTATTATCTTAGCGAACCTACATCGGATATTAACCGGTACAGATTCATTGATTTTAAGGAACATAGAAACGCAGATAACTTCGCTTCAATCAGCAAGAACCAGTATTTCGAATTTCAGCCCTTACTGACACAGGAAACACTTCTACGTGGGACATCACCGTTAATGACAGGAGTTAACAGAATCAAAGAGGATTAAGACTAATCTGTCGTTAGTATTTAATTAAAAATGACAATTATAACTGTTGAATATTTTCTGCTTTTATTACCAATATATTGATATATTGTCCTCTTATGACGAGTTATTTCTAACTTCAAGAGCTCCATAATGATGAGGACTGGCTTCATTTATTTCAAATTCGAGTAATAGATGTTACTACTATAGAAATATGTTATACCATAGCTTATATTCTTAACGTCAGATGTACATCCATGTTTTATTCTCAAACAACAATTCTTTCAATTTCTCCAATGAAACAACTAGTCGCAAGATTTGCATAAGATTTGGAGAAAGCAAGCGAAAACATCATTTTACACATGCAGCTTTTATTATTTGAACGACTGTCCACTTGATGTAAAGAGAACACTTCATATTTCAGTTAAGACAAGCAACTGCAATGTGAGTTAGAAAAAACGAGATTGGTCAGAGAATTTTGCGTAAGTAACTTTTAGCGTGTAATAAAGATGATCTAATATACTTGACATAGGCTTATACTGAGCTAGTTTATTTCTCTTTGATAAACTAATGGTCTCTTTTCCACGAAGTATTCTTGAGAATTTAAATGGTGTGTGATAGAAAAAATCTTTATATATGTAAAAACGGCTCGTCTGAGTTGAGAAAATATTATACGTAGAGGAGTGAACAAGGTTTCGACCTACGTCGGTCTTTGTCAGGTTCACAAAGAAAGAAAGATATAACTGACCGGAAATTTACCTCATGTTTCCCAGGGGTTGTTTAACTGAGTGTCGGAATGTAGAGGGCGGTGTTAGATGTTTGAATGTATAATTTTATATTATCCATTTTATTATTTTTAATGTAGGTATAAAGGTGTATCTTTGTATTGGTTTATGTTGTTCTATAAGTAAGAATTCTTTAATTTTGCGTTTGGTTATGTTTGTTTCTTTATTTAGTATTTGAGTGTTGTCTATGGTCATCAATAAATTTCCTCCACAAACCTTAGAAAACATTACACGCACACACCTAATCAGAAAGGTAAATTAACCAACAAAAGTAAATATATCTCACGAATCAAAAAATCACGAAACCATATACTCATGCACACCATATATTCCCGATATCAGCAGATAAATACCAACATTCGGCAAAAGTTAGTAACAAAATATGACATTCTAGTTAATACCAAATTTTTCAAAAAACAGGCACAAAATTGAAATTAATACCATGTAAAAACTACACTGACAAACACCACACCAACATGATTTGTAAAATACAATTTGATAACTGCCACGACTTCTATATTGGAGAGACAAGTACAAAAATGGAAACCAGATTCAAAGAACATAAAAGTCACTTTCACACGTTTTCGAACACTGCAAGTCAAATAAACACAACATAACCATAGATAACACTCAAATACTAAATAAAGAAACAAACATAACCAAACGCAAAATTAAAGAACCCTGACTTATACAACAACTTAAACCCAAAATAAACCAACACAAAGGAACATCTTTATACCTATATTAAAAATAATACAATAAATAATATACAATTATATATTCAAACATCAAACACCACCCTCTGTATTCCAACAGTCAGTTTCACAACCCCTTTTGAAACATGTGGTCACTTCCGGTCAGTTACCTCTTTCTTTCTTTGTGAACCTGACGATGACCGAAGAAGGTTGAAATATTGTTCGCCCTTTTTAAGTAAAATATCTGCCCAGTATTTTTATATTAACGCCCTGTTTTTAGAAGAAGCTGGCTTTGTGGCCTTAGTGAGTTCCATAAAAATTGTTTTTTCCTTCATATTTCAAATCACTATAACTGGTGAAGATGTAACTTTAATGAGTATGGTAGGTGCATTATTCATTACATCAGCAATAATAATAAAATCATGTCTTTAGTGGTATTCTGAAAGTCCTGAAAGTTTTTTGAAAGCCTGGAACAAAATATGCTTAGAAGTAGAATTCTACCTTCGACTGAACTTTCTCTACAGGAATTATGATATGAAAATCGACATTAAAACTTGCTTTGCTCCACGACGACTATATTAAAGTAATTCAATTAAGTTGAACTAAAAAATCTAATTATATTTTCTGTCATTTAAGTGTTTTTATCAATATTATATATATATTTAGATCATTTACAGAAGCTCATTCGACGGGAATGCGAACCCGCGCTTAACGGATTACGATTCGCACGCCTTGACACGCTTTGTTATGTCGGGTTTTGTTTGTTTGTTTTGGAATTTCGCACAAAGCTACTTGAGGGCTATCTGCGCTAGCCATCCCTAATTTAGCAGTGTAAGACTAGAGGGAAGGCCACTAGTCATCACCACCCACCGCTAATACTTGGGCTACTCTCTTACCAACGAATAGTGGGATTAATTGGCACTTTATAACGCCATCACGACTGAAAGGATGAGCATGTTTGACGCGACGGGAAAGCGAACCCGCGACTCTCAGATTACGAGTCGCACGCCTTAACACGGTTGGCCATGCCGGGCCTAAACTCCAAACACCGAACCCAAATGTTCAGTGCTATAACTCCTCATGTGCCAACGTTGAGTCATTGGATGTGACAATTGTTTCTTCTTTCGCATATCATGATAACTGGTGAAGCTGTAACTTTTTTTAGTGTGGTAGGTACATTGTTCATTGTTCATTAAAGGTTTTCAAAGCTTGGAACAAACTAGATATAAAATACTATAGAAGCAAAACAGTAGCTTCGACTGAACTTTCTTACATGTAATAAAGAAGGAAATATTTCAATGTTTGTTTGTTTTGTCAAACATTTGTTTATGTCTAAAGAGATAAAATGGAAAATTTTAAAAAATAACTAAAATATGATGAAAAATACATGATATTCTTACATTTAGTTTTGTTGATATTCGACACTAATACAGAATATTATAAACTATAATTAACAAATCTGTGAATCTTTCAGATAATATTGTACTCAAGTATTTTATCTTATAAAAAAGCAATTCACATTCATTTTTTATATTTAATTCTTAAATAATAAACAAACTAAAACATTTTTAAGTTCAATTTTGGTAAACGTACTGCGAGTCATCGAACACAAGAAGCTGTGAGAGACAAGTACAAAGATAAGCTGCTAATACGATGTATGTGTAAAGTACATGTAAGAGTCGAAAACAATATTGATATATATTTATCTAACATCTGTATTATTTCAAATGCATGTGATATACGCAGTATTTGAGTAGAAATATATGAGGTATACGGTATCTTTAAAACCTGTCATCAAAGAAGATTTCATAAACTGTTTGTTTAAAACAGCCACCATGCTGCAGTGAAAACTGTTTGCCTTCATAACGAGAGTGTAACCATGATAACATCTGTTTCACTTGCATTGGCCTAACTAACTTATTCTCAATTTCTATACTGTAATAATATGGACAGACATAATCAAGAGTAATCTCTTCATTTGTATTTCATCAAGCGTTATTATTTTACTAACAAATCACATCCAGAAACAAATTGATATTGTTTCTAATATTTATATTCTCTGTAGTAAACATAACAAATTTATATTCTGTTTCGCAGTTTATTTGTATTAGAAAGAGTTTGTAGTGTTTTTAATGTGTGAGTATAAAAAACTGTATTCCTCATTTTAATTTAAACCGAAGACAAGTTTAATGTCTGTATACTATTTGTTAACCTTCACTTTATTCATCGGAACTAATTTAAGAGGTATACTTCTATAGTAAAAGTATGATCTCTCGTAGACTGTAAATGAGTGAACAACGAGTAGAGCGCACCTGTGGCAGATGGAATGAGATGAATAGCTACGAAGTTCTCTTGCTCTGGATTCAGGTGTTGGTTAATTTATTTTTTTATTAAAAAGATATTTTCGTATGCTGAGAAGTGATATTTCAACACTGTCAGAAATGTTAATTATACGGTCTAATTAACTTATATCATTGTTTTTGTTTATTGTATTATATCTTTCTTTTTATGGACTTATTGATTATCCATATAAACTTCAAACTATATTTTTGATCACTTGTTTTTGAGAAACACTCATTTGAAAATAAATAAACTGAAAAAATCGTAATGGGTTCGAGTTTTCATATGAATACGATTACTGGGAGAACGAAAATATTTAAACTTAAATATAACTAGTAGTTTTGTAGTGATTTCTCAACTCATTCGACGCTGACCCAATGGCAAAGCGGTATGTTTGTGGACTTACAACGCTTATATCCGGGTATCGATACCCGTGGTGGGCAAAACACAGATAGCATATTGTGATGAAATCAATACAAGAACAACATTTAATGCTGGGCTTCATCTGCTGTTATGACTAAGGCTCTCGACTCGTAATCTCAGGATCGATGGAATGGTCCTCGACGTCTTACATTCTGTGGTTTGTATATGAATTTGGCGCAAAGTTACACTAGGGCTATCTGCGCTAGCCGTCCCTAATTTAGCAGTGTAAGACTACAGATAGTCATCACCACCCACAGCCAACTATTCGGCAACTCTTTTTACCAACGAATACCGTGATTGACTGTCACAATATAACGCCCCCACAGCTGAGAGGGCGAGCATATTTGGTGCAACGAGGATTTTAACCCCCAATCCTTTGATTACTGGTCGTGTAACTTAATCACCTGGCCATGCCACGCAAACATGAGGTGAAGCAGTACGAATGTGAAGTATTGTAAATTTCCATTTTTTATTGATAACAGAAATAATCAAGAGATTGCAGTCTGTACTGCTAGATGTTTACATTTTCGAGCACAGATTTTTGAAATTACAGACACCAAAAGACAACTTTCTTGGCTTTACTCATAAATAATTTAAAATATATGATGCCATTCTTCATACAATATAAGGGATGTATGTTGAATTAATGAATAAAATTAGTGATAAATTCTCGGTTAGAAATAAAAGAAACGAAAGACACTAGCTCAATTAAAATCTAGAATGAATGTTGGAGTTTTCGTAAAATTTAGATGTACACAAAATAAGAGTGAAAAAGAAGTCAATAGTAACAAACAAAAAAAAGATGGAACGAGGAAAATGCAATAAAACAAATAAACTGACGATGATATAGCTGCAAGTTTATGGGCAGTAATATTTAGACACGTTGTACTTTATACACATGATCTAACATAAATAGAAATGCACTTAAGAATCAAACACATATACTGTATCATGTTGATTGATTTAAGATTTTTCTCCTCTTAGAGTATTCGTTATAAGAAGGGTGAAATACATAAACTATCTAAATTATCTGAAGAGTAATTACACTGATTAATAATATTGTATTTTCCGTATGAGCAGCCTGAATAACCAGTTTAATCGTGGACACACATGAATTTTGTATATATTTTAAATAGTTTAATACCATGTACTCTGAAAAAGAAATAGATCCCAGTGGTATCCATTAAGGGGGTGAAATATCGAAGAGGAAATTAATAATCAAACGCTCCTTTGTGTGTGACAGGTAAGTCTGGAGTTTATAAAGCTGAAAATTTTGGTTTCGTACTTTGAGTGGACATAAGATTAAGTAAGATTGAAAGGTCATTATGTTGCTTTGTACTCAAGAAAAGTTTCCAAAGATAGCTACGGTCTTTTTTTTTTTAAGATATATTTAGTATCATTAAAAATATTTCGAACAACAACTACTGATCATTTACTCGACCAGGATCTTTTTATGAAGTTTCCTAATATCATTTAAATCTGTTTGAACAGTAATGGACATCACAGTATAAACACTAATGAGGAAAGATGTTTTCTCAGACTCTAAAAGATATTATTTAATGGAGGAGAAAATACCAAAACTATAGTTAGAAACTTTAGTTGAAGAATGTTAAAATAATTAGCAGGTATGCACCTGAATCCTATTTAATAATAATCTTCAGTCCGTGTTAAAATAGCTAGCTTCTAGAAATCCCCACAAAAAGTTACTGTTATTGAGTATCAGTGAAGAAAACTAATTAGAGAAACTTTGATTTTTTTATATATAATTTGGTATATAATATAAGTAAATTAAAAATTTTAGGCATCCTTTCTTAGAAATCGTAGGTAACGACATAAACTAGAATTAATAAAAAGTAAATGTCGTTTAATAAAATAGTTATTAATACCTGTAGTATTTTCATCATTCCTGAAGAGAATATAAAATCGAAACCACTATTTTACTTCCAAAGCATCTTAAGCCTATTTTGTTACAAGGATTTTCAAAAGACCATTGAAGGCATGCTTTCCTTGTTTCCGCTGACTTATTGAACAATGTACCTAACATACTCAACAAAGTTACATCTACGCCAGTTATTCTAACTTGAAGGATGGAAGAAAAAAAATTTTTAGGGTCACACTATAACCAGACAACTAGATTTTATCAAGATATATGATTATAAAAGAGAAGGAGTAATTAGGAATATCCCGCCCATGGATATCGTGATAAATATGTCATCAAGGCCCGGCATGGCTAAGCGCGTAAGGCGCGCGACTCGTGATCCGAGAGTTGCGGGTTCGCGCCCGCGTCGCGCCAAACATGCTCGCTCTCACAGCCGTGGAGGCGTTATAATATATCAACTCATTCGATGATGAGATTATTATGATATGATAATTAAAAATATCGGCTCACAATCTGCAAGTCGCGTGATCGAAAAACAGCGCCAAACGTTTGATGGAACAGTAAAAATAACAATAAACCAGATTGTTATTACTTACTTTCCTGGTAACAGAATAGCCCAAGATATAGCGATAAATACTGTTGGCCGGTTACTCTCCGAATAAACGACAGTTCCAAATAGAGACGCCAAAGAATAGCCTGATAGTCTTCATAGACCACAAATGAAATTAAAAAAAATATATATAAAAACTACCATCTCGAAAGGATTAAAGAGAACTAATGGTTAATATGCCAATCTGTGTTCATCGAGATATACATTCGCAATGGACAAATTGCTGATGTAAAAAATGTAAAAAAATATAATATAATTGTACTGAGACAGTCAGTTTATTATAAGTCTAATAAAAAGTGTGACAAACGCTCAATAATCGAGAAACTAGAGATATTTAACCAAGAACGATTTTAGATTTCGAACACAAGAAATTTCAGTGAAATAACTTCGGATGTTAGCATTTCTACAAGGAAAATTTTATCGGTAAAAATTTCAGATGTGAAGAATATAGCTAGTTAGCATTCGCGTCAAGGGAAATGTAGCTGTGTGTCAATGAATGTAATTTGCGTCTGTTGAACTGTCGACAAACTTTTCAGTTTGGCAATGGGTAAATAGCCAATGTGAAAATGCGCAGCATATATATAGATTTGTCCCCAGTTGAAAGATATGTCATTCTTCATACAGTATAAGTTATGGCATTCTCCGTTAATGATGTAAGTTGTGATAGATTCTCGGTTAAAAATGGAATGAACGACCTCGACTAAGATCTAGAACGAACGATGAGGTTTTATTGAAACGAAGGAACCGAACAAGTGGCAACACGTGCTACATTAACCTTCAAAACTCTGACCACGTGATGGTACACAGAAATTTCGGATATAGAACAATAAAAAATTAGTTATTAAGATATTAAATAAATACAGGAGTTTCAAATACATATAGATATATAGAAAATATTAAGGACCAACCAAAACAAAGAAGTCAAACGGAGAGTGATATGGTGTAAGCAATGACGTCTTTTAGTGACCTGATCTATATCATCTATTGCTTTTAGAATACATCTTTTCACTGACCAACTGTGTAATTTGGCGGCAATATTGTTAAGGCAAGCTGCCTTTGAAAGGTGAAGTGTTGTGGTTGGAATAATCTCCAGACGAATACACATCGATGTTTGCACATTTAATTACATAGGAGTAATTACTGCATTAATGAAATGGATCACTTGCAGTTTTGATCATATTGTCGTTTAATTCATTTGTTATTAGAAATCCAGTAACGATCAAAGTCATGGATCTACAAGCATTCCGAACATAAAGAGATTGAAAATTTCCAATAAAAATGTGAAGTTACTGTGATTAACAAGATAACTTAATTGCAGTGTGCTAGAAATTTTATAAGAAACTCTCGGTCAACATTTACACTTTATTTATTTATTATGTAACGTTTAACGTTTTTGTATATTTATTTCATTCACTTTGAGAGTGCTAAATATTCAAAAACAATTTAAGAAAAGTTTTGGATATTATCTGATGATATTACCCATATATTAATACGATGTCGCAATATGACAAGTAATTTCTTACTTCAAAATTGCAAAAGTGACTTCGTTTATTTGAAATTGAAATAACAGATGCCGCAACTATTGAAATATGAATAAAACGTCATATGTGTAACCATATTTTATTCTCAAACAACAATCGCTTTTGTTTCTCTAATGAAACAACAAGTAAAATTTGCATTAGGTCTGCACAAAACTAAGTGAAAACGTCACTTATTAGCTTTTATTACTTCAAGGACTGTAGGTTTTAAGTAAAAAGAATTCTTCATATTTCAGTGAAGATAAGCTACTGGAATATAAGTTAGAAGAAGGGAAGATTTTTGTAGCAATTTCGGTAAGTACGTTTTATCATTCAATAAAAACTAGAGAACAAACTGATGGTTTGTTTTCGTTGCGATTATCTTCAGAATTTGAATTGTGTATAAGAGAAAAATATTGATATCATCATAAAAAGCTAATAAGTACTTCATAGAAATTAGCATCTTTGAAAACAAAAATAATAATAATAATTAAAGAATATCCTAAGAATCAAGTATTAACCAATTTATTTAGGTTTTACCAGCGTATTCCTCATCAGGAGTTTATAGAATGTCTTTTTTATTATTTTCTTATAATTTTTGGTTCTAAAATTTCTACAACCGTAAGTATATACCAAGAAAAGACACTGTTGAAGTCAGTTCAGTATAATTTTTGAAACTTACCACTTCAAATTTGATCTTAAATATATTCGTATATTTTTATATTTATACATCTGTCAATTTCCTTTGTGTATTGAATAAACTGAGTTCTATGGAAAGAAGTACCTTCTTTTCTTCATTAGTACTCACAATTTAAGACTGATACAAAGCTCTAAATTCTTCCGTTTACATTATAATTGTTACTTATTGGACAATAAAATATGTATTTCTGGAGAAATCACATTGGTGCATATTAGAGATACGTACTCCGCTACCTAAATATGACTACACTACATCAAGTTTTCTTGCATAACTGTTTATTCAAAAGATTATAACATTAAATATTACAAGAAAATTAAAATTACCGAATATAATGAAGTGCATTGAATTTACCAGTGACAGAAGTCATGTTAACGAGCTGGTAATTTAGGGGCTAATGTGTTACAAGGATGAATCTATGTCATTAAGTTATTTTTTGACCTCTTAATTCAACAGTAAATTATTTGCATAGATTAATATTGCTTTTTAATATATATAATTCAGGTGGAAGTAAAATTATGAAATTTGTGTTTATTGAAAAATAAATCTTTCCAAGATTTTTTAAATCGTTATTACAATTCTTGTTTCTTGAAAACTAACGGCTATATTTTTTTTTATCATATTCTAGATTGTCTGGACAAAGTGAATTGGAACATAAGGAAACACAAATAAATAAGAATTTTAAAAACAGGATTACTTAAAGAAACAAATTGAAACAATTCATTTGAAATTTAAAAACCATTCGTATCTCCGTTTCACGAAATACAGTGTCCTGGTATTGGAATTATTCTAGCTTCACTAAGTTGTTTCACCCATAGTAGTGAATGTGTTATGGTTAAACAGGTTCCAGACATCTCCAAACAGGCAATATTGATTCAGCGTGCAATACTCATGGCCGTTTTTTATGTACCAGTTATTCTACATTGCGGCCATACTATTTTGCTGAGAAATCAAGACCAATGTTTGATAATTTTCACCAGATTAATTACCCGAACTCTATCTATCTTATTTCTGTACAAATCATTAGACTTTCTACCGTTATTCGACGTACAGTCCTCACAAAAGTCAAAATTAATTTTCATAGCAATTCTTGGTTTTTTAATACTGCGAGAAAATGTACAAATGATTGATTTCTTAGCCATAAACATGGAAGAGTAACTCGGGTGTGCAATTTCTAATTCGTGGATCTTTCCTAGCTGTTGGTTATGGCTTTTTTGTGTCGTTGAGTCACATAATAGTGCGTCGAATGACTTGTTTACACTACGCTGTAATTTTAATTTTAAGATTGATATTGCTTTTATGCATTAGAAAGTTTTCAAATTTCACGTGAAACCTTTGCTTTTTATTATTATTTTCATTAACAACTCATTTCTACTTTCAGTAGATTTCATCACTTTTTTCAAAACCATTACAAATGACGTAAATTTAAATGATGCTTTCTTCGTTGGAAAATGATGACAAATTATAACACGGAAACATAAATGTTTACACTAAATAGGTTAAATCTCACATCATTACATATATATTATTTTTATCTTATAATGCTGGGTTTATAAACTATTGGATTACACATTTCTTTAGTGGTGGCATCTATTGCTTCAAGACGAAAGGCGCGATGCGTGACAACAAAATTATACGTACACGTGAGATAAGAAATTACTTGTCATTAGGTAAGAATTTAACAATATTTGTGCAATATTAACGAAAATGTCCAATATATTTCTGAAATTATTTTTACATTTCACTGTTAAAGTGAATGAAATAAGTCTATGCAAAGAGATCAAATGGAGCGAATTATTCTGTGAAACATGTCCCTTCTAGCTGTTAACTATAACTACCCCTTAGAATTCTTGTTGTCATCAAATATTTTTGACAACAATAAAATTTTCTTTCTGTACTATCCCTAAAAACAGCTTATTCCAAAATCCATTTTATACTTTAGGAGAGTGTATTTGAAGCATGTGGAGATATACCATGTATTATATTAGCGATTTGAATACTAACTTTCAGCAACCTTTATTTTTTTTTAATGCTTTGTTCTTTGAAAAGGCTAATTGTGTGGAATAATCTGGAAATTATTTTTCTTTCATCTTACATAACATAATAACTGTTGAAGTTGTAATTTTGTTGAGTGGAGTGCGTGTATTTTTTCTTAGGTTAGTAGTAAGTATGAAATCACTTCTTCAAAGGTATTTTGAAAGTCCTGAAAGTTTCGCAGAAAGCGTTTCACAAAATAAACCTAGGATTATTTAGAAGAAGAATGGTAGGTTAGACTCAAATTCCTTTATAGGAATAATAAAATAAATAAGAGAATTACAAACTCCTTTATTAAATTCGCGCCAAATTTTAATTAATTCTACTTTATCTTATTAACTAGGATCAGAAAATAAATAAAACGTAAAAACTTTTGTTTAATTAAATATGTTACAGAGAAAAGAAATCATAATTTTGTCACTTAAGAGTTTTTAACTCACATTATATAGAAAAAAACCTTTTGCGAGCATTTCTTGAAACCAATTATTTATTTCCAAAGAAATAGAATATTATTACCACTATTCTTGTCTCGTATATGATAATTACTTGTAGTTCAAAGTATATTAGATTATACAAGGTAGATGTGTCTTGAGCTCTCTTAAAGTATCAGTTCCCTAATTTTGCGTTTTTAAACTATCAAATTTTCTGCTGAGACACCGAGAGCATTTTATTATGACTTTTTATCTGATATTTAAGAGTGAAACTGTTATAATGAGGATCTATGTTTTTATTTCCAAGCGCATGCAAGTTAACTATGTAAAAATTGAGGAAATTCATTGTGCGTCTGCGGCTACACCAACATTGGTTAATAATCTTTCTAACAGGTAACTGGTGACACAAAATATTTATACAAATTTCTGTTAATATTACAGTTAATCATATTAATTACTGTTCAGATTCTTAAATATTTCGCGTGTAATGAGAAAACTAGGGATTTCCCCAAACTTCCAGCGAATGCTGTGAGAGGCAAATAAACTTGATCTAATCAAGATGTTACAATATATACTAACCCACCAAAAGTTACCACTATAAAAGAAAGTGTTGAAATTTTAATAGTTACTAACATCAAAAATCCTATTGACAAAAAGGTAAATGAACTTCTCAAATATAAATATGTGTGTAAGGTTAGAATATTCTCATGTCATTTGACTAAACAAATCAGACTAGTGGTAAAATTTATAACAACAGGTTCCTACAGGATAATTTGAAAGTAAATATGAATTTAAATGAATGACTTACACATAATATAAGAATACACACTTGATGCGATGTATTTATTTGTTATACGGTATAGCTTTATTCCTTGGGGATATATCGCCATTGAATTATTCACTTGTATTACAAAACAAGACTGTATTCTGATGAAACTGTTTCTTACTACTTAACAAGAAATCACTGTTTCATTTGCAAGGAATACATTTCACCACATTTCTGGACATTCTCATGTGACAAACAGATCATTTTACGTTCACAAAATTCCCCATCACTAATTTTTTACCAAAGCACGAAATCGCAGCAACAAATTGATGACTTCTTTTTTTGAAATCCTATATGAATAAAAAATAGCGAAAAATGTATCAAATTTTAACCTACACCTCTGTTTCTGGCTTGCAAAAAAATTTTAGGTTAACTAGAATTACATATAATACGTTATGAAATAAAATATTTCTAAAAATGTCAAAAACAAAATGATTCATTAGATGGAAAAATTAGGACAGAAAATAGAAAATTATTTTTATCATCTATAAATATCATAATAAACGGGATAATGAAATAAGTAAAGAATAGCTCTATAATTATAATTAAGAAACTGAAAGTAACAATGAAACATTACTTCATGAAGAAATTATAGAGAAACCCCTGAAAAAAATATATAAAATTTATTACAACATTCAAAAAATGTATAATAAAATGTGATAAATATACATTTTATATGTATGTTGAAAATAAATACATACACATACCTTTTAAAGAAAAGAACTATTTAACAGAAATAATTAACAGAAACTAACTATCGTTTATGGAATGAGTACTCTAAGGTATTTTGCTATTAGCAATATAAATACCAGGAAATAAAACTTATAATCTTTAAACAATAATCATCTGTCCCCCTTAGAAAAAAGGTTGTTTAATAGATTGGATGAAAATAGGACGTAAATACATGATCTTTTAGCAGTGAATGAAGAACATTATGATGATATAAATATTTTAAAACCTTTTTCAGCTTTGAAAGGAAGATATAATATAGAAATTATGAGGAAAATACTATGAATTTAAAAGTAAATATACCTATAAACTCTCAGAACCTAGTTCAGAATAATATAATATGAACTTATATACACATAGTATAATTACTATTATTCTCAAGGATCATGTACTATCCAAATATATGGGTTGTCTCTGTGTGTATAATACGTATGTCAGGCAAGACATGGGAGTGAATACATCATTACCCACCAAACCCACCAAACGATCACAAAGCAAAATTAGGATTAGGATTGTTTGTTTGGGTTTTCAATGTTTAGCTGTACAATGGAATATTGTGTTGAGTAAATTGAACACTGAATCACCAAGGTGAACTTAGAGTGCTTGTTTATTTCTACTAGGGTTATAACTGCTATTGAAGTTTGGTTAATAATAACTTATGTGACACCAAATCAGAAGTGGCAAACTCATGCCTCTATCCTGATGATGTAGACCATCAGAAATGATGGAAAAATGAAGGATTATTGTCTTCGTTCCCAGAACGGTCAAGTATATTAATATTTTCAAGTCTTTTTTTCAAGACTTTAGATCCATGAAAGGTTGTGTTGGGCTTAGATAATAAGTAATGATCTCACCAAAGCTTTAAACAATAAAAGTGCTGTACTTTTTCATTACCTTGACAACCTTCTAAAGAACACTTAAAAATTCTATAAAAGCTTTCAGTTGATTCTAGCTTGACTGATGCCTATTTCAACTTTAGATCCATTTATTGAGGAGTGTTCAGGCTAAACTCTAACATGGAGTCACTTATGCCATATGTTATAATGTGCCGGATGGTTTAGACTAGCTGTGGAACCCCATTATTGTCATTAGACAGTTTAGTTTTTTGTACATCAAGACTTCAACACATCTTCTACTATAGGCTCTGCTGGTGTAATGGTGAGGCTGATCTAATACATGCAGTGCTGTGTAAAAGTGTTACTTAAATGAAAGATTTGCAATTCATTCCATTTTATTGGGCTGATTCTTTCATTTCATTACCGAATATAAATTTCAACACTACTATAATGCTTTGCGGATCCCTTTTTGACAACTGAAATAGCTAGGGTGAGAATACAAGTTATTCATTGGCTTTACCCTATATTATATATAGGGTATTCAAGCTACGCTTGAATAAATATACTGATAAAATTTAGGGTCTCATATAATCGTCATAGTACCTCAGCCAATGTCTTAACAATATAGAAAGAATATAGCAAGGAGCTATCACATGGTACAGGTGTATCTAGAAGAAATCAAGTAAACATTACTCTACAAATAAAGTTTAATTTGAAAATGTGTTTAACATTATATTATTAATTTGTTCTTACGTTACGACCCAAAAAGCGTAAAAAGTTGTCAGAAAATCAAAGGGATCGCACAAGAGCATTACGTAATGATGATTGGATTATTCAACAACTTGCTGCAGACTTGAAATCATTCCAAAACACCAAGATTATGAGACCAAGACATATAGCCCGTCATGGTGTGTTAAGGAGTTCAAACCGTAATCTGAGGTTCGCGGGTTCGAATCCACGTCACATCAAATATGCTCAACCTTTCAACTGTGGTATTCGTTGGTTAAAGAGTAGTTCAAGAGTTGGCGGTGGGTGGTGATGATTAGCTGCCTTCCCTCTAGTCTTACACTGCTAAATTAGGGACGGTTTGCGCGGGTAGCCATCATGTAGCTTTGCGAGAAATTCCAAAACATTCCCTCTAGTCTTGCACTGCCGAATTAGGGTCGGATAGCGCAGGAACCATCCTGTAACTTTGTGCAAAATTCAAAAACAAACCAAGATGTATAAACGTGAAAATAGGAAAGAAAGGGAAAGAACATCTAAAAATAATTACTTTAACATTAAGTGTCATTGTTTATACAGCTCTCAAGACAGAAGAAAGAGTGCCATTCATTTCAAGCATTAGATGAACATAAATCTTGACCTATTTGAGCTTTGCATGTGATTACGATTGTGATGTATATAAAATAATTTTAAACTAAAATATAACTGGTAGTTTTCTAGTAATTTTTGAACTTATTCGGTGGTGGATCTGACATACCTAAATACTTAGGCGCTCGACTCATAATTTATGGATCGACAGATTGAAGATTGGCTTTTCACAAGCGGCGGAGCAGTAAGAATGAAAAGGACTGTAAATTTTCCTTTTCGTTTGTAAGAGAATTAATCAAGTGATGGCAGTGTGTGCTGCTGGCTTTTTACCCAACACAGTGTAAAATTGAAAATTACACACACCACAAGACAGCTTTTGTAGATTTACTACAAACAAATAAAATCTCTACCTCGAAAAGCTTAAACTGAACTAGTGGGTGATATTCTAGGCAGAGCTTAATTAGGTAATGGACATGTACCAAACCTGAAAATACTTAGCAAATATAAAGATGTGTCTTCAGTTAAAAGATGTGATGTTATTCTTTGCATAATAGAATAAATGATGGAGTGTTCGTTTAATGAATAAAATGAGTGATAATTTCTTGGTTAGAAATAAAATAAACAAGAAACACTAGCTCGTTTTAGATCTAGAATTAATGATAAAGTTTTTGGTTAAATATAGATGTATACAAAATATTAAGGGCTACAGGACGCCAATAGAATCACCAAAAAAAGATGGAACAAAAAAAATGCAACAAAAAGAAATAGACTGATCAAGACATAAGCGGCAAGCTTATGGACTTACAACACTTAGAACATGAAGCCGACTAAGGAATGTATAGTAACATTGAGACACAATGTACCTTATACTCAACGTTTAGTATAAATACAAATGTATTTAAAAGAAAAAACAGTAGTGATGTATGTAATCATGTCTTTAAGTGACTTAAGCATTATCTTCCATAGCGTTTAGTATATAACCCTTTTTTTTTTTTTAATTATACGCCTTCCAACTTTACGCTGAGATGCTGTATAGAATTGGTGTTGAAATCAATTTAAATTCAATATTTTAGTAAAGAAAACTGATTTCACTGCCCTATAAAAGTTGCGTATAATTTCTCCCTGTGATTAAACATCTTATTTGTTTAAATAAATGGGCATTTAATCGTCCTTCATTTAGGGCTTAGTAACAGAAGAAAGAATGTAGAAAAACATTATTCAACTTTATTTTTCATATACTTTTGATACTTTAACGGACACTCTCAGCTAGCAAGTATAAATATTTACAAGAAGCTTGAAGCGATCGGATGACACCTGTTAGTGCAGGTAATAGCTTATATCACTATCTAATTCTAATTATTATTTAGTATATCAATCATTATTAATAGTATAATAATTATATTTTTTTTCTCCTAATTCTGGGTATATGTTTTGGTTTGTTTTGAATTTCGCACAAAGCTACAAGAGGATTATCTGCGCTAGTCATACCAAATTTAGCAGTGTAAGACTCGAGGGAAGGCAATGAGGCATCACCACTAATCGCCAATTCTAAAGCTTCTCTTTTACTAACGAATAGTGGGATTGGCCGTCGCTTTATAACGCCTCAACAACAGAAAGTTCGACTATGTTTGGGGTGATGGGGGTTTGAACCCGCAACCCTCGGATTACGACTCGAGTCCTTATCCACCTGGCCATAATGAGCCCTGGATATGTCTACCTACTTATACCGCTAGAAACCTTTTGTGTAGGATTGCGCTTAACTACAACGGACACTAGTTTATTACTTATCTATTGGACTGCTAATTTCATTTAATATTCTTACGTACGTAGATGTTAACTCGAAAGCGATTATTCGTTTCTTTCAAATGATGTCTATATTTTTTGATAATTGAGACAATAAAAATTTTTTTTACTATTTTTGATTTTTTTTTCAGCACGTGGATTTATTAACGTCATCAAAAATGGAATTTAAATTACAATTTTTTTAACTCGTCCAGATGGCTGTTGAAAACTAAATATTTATTTTCGGAACATTTTTGCTTTCGAATGAAAGAACAAAACATATATTTAGTGAATTGTATTCTCAGCGAAGTCTCACATGAATCTATATGCTCTCATTTATTTTTCATTCCCAAATTAAGAAGTCAATTTTATACAGTAGTCTGTGGTTGAGACCAACACTTTATTATTAATTACTAATTTTTAGACTGTTATGCACAACAATGAATTACAACAGTTATGAGAAGGGTTAGAAGGAAAGTTTAATTCTATATTTGTTTTCATTTCTTTGCGGTTGATGTATCACAAAAGAGGCTGGAAGTATGAACATTTTCTTTTCAATATTGTATGACATTCATCTCGAACATAAATAAATATATATATATATTTCAGTGATATAAAAACAGTGATATTTATGTCTAATTCAAGTTTAATGAATAAAAAAAATAATCAAGAAGAACTGCGTTAAAAACAATTAATCCCAACCTCTGAGTAATTATATTATAACAGTAAAATATTGAAGCCATAAATCAAAACACATAAACATCAAGCTATAACGTAGAATGGTAAAATGAATTCTAGGTTTTGGAGGTGACAGAAAAAATAGAACCCACATTACAATGTGGATACACCGTATATATGTCTTAACCTCCAATTCACTAGTCTCGCATCAGAAAATTAGAAATTAGTAAAGCAAGATGTGGGGCCTCAAGTCCACAACGTCCCACATCTCTTTCACCCTTCACTGTCTGCAGACATTTGTAGGAAGGTAACTACTCTCCCAAGCTAGAATGAGAAAAAGATAAACATAAAAAGATGAATAAATTAATAATAATAAAAAGGACCTATATAGACAGTGTACTCACAGTTATTTGTCCAATAAAACATTTACATTGAAAAAAGTAAATTCATCATTTTATCCACTCAACCACTCATATCTGTGCCATTTATATAAAGTGAACACTTTACATTTGATTTTACAGTCCCGTTAGAAAACAAACAAAGGTTTAAAATATCATTCAACAATGCCTCACAATAAAACTACTGTATTCTATATTAAAACACATAAAACATTTTAAATTATTTGCTATGCACTGGAAGCACATCAGTCATACAAGTAATATTTGCGATAATAATCAGGACTCATTTCATACGAATACAAAGAAAGCTATAACAGCGCGACGATGAGAATTTACCAAAGATTACTACATAGGGTAATAAAGAGTGGCTTTTAGTCGAGCTCGACATTTTTATGAATGAGAAACTTGGTTATTTGAGGGCAATGTTTAAACACAGATTGCTGTGATATAAAGTAGAATCTTTAGCTAAAAAAAACGGTATCCTGTAAAACAAATAGCATATAACCTGATCTTTGTTAATACAAGTCGTCAAACCCGCTACGAGGTAGAACATGTGTATATTAAACAAAGAAAATGTTTCAGCGTTAAGGTAATCTAACTATAAAACAATGGTGATTAAAACTGGTTTCACTGAATTTTTACATAAAAGTCAAATATGTATGAAGATTGCAAGTAACTATAAATATTTTTAAGACTTTATGGTAAGGTTGTGGAGATTAGATATCAAATTTCGTATTGTTATTGTCCTATACGATCATCTAAGTCTACTTATTAATTAACAAGTTAATTGTCATTAACAAGAGGCTAATTATTAACTACCTTTTATTCCACGTCATGACTTATAAAGTAGTACTATCTTAGTGAACCTACATTGGCTATTAACCGGTACAGATTCATTCATTTTAATGAACATAAAAACGCAGATAACTTCACTTCAATCACAAAAACCAGTATTTCGAATTTCAACCATCACTTACACAGGAAATAGTTCTACGTAAGACATCTCCGTAAATGACAGCAGTTAACAGAATCAAAGTAGGATTAAGACTAGTGTGTCGTTAGTATTTTATTAAAAATGACAATTATAACTGTTGATTATTTTGTACTGATATTACCAACATATTGATATATTATCTTCTTATGATGAGTTATTTCTAACTTCAAGAGCTCTATAATGATGAGGATTATTTTCATTAATTTCAAATTCGAGTAATAGATGTCACTACAATAAAATATGTTAAACCATAGCTTATATTCTTAACGTCAGATGTATATTCATATTTTACTCTCAAACAACAATACTTTCAATTTCTCCAATGAAACAACTAGTCGCAACATTTGCATCAGATCCGGATGGAAGCAAGCGAAAACATCATTTTATACATGTACCTTTTATTATTTGAAGGACTACACACTTGATGTAAAGAGAACACTTCATATTTCAGTTAAGACAAGCAACTGCAATGTGAGTTAGAAGAAACGAGATTGGTTAGAGAATTTTGCGTAAGTAACTTTTAGCGTGTAATAAAGACGATCTAATATACTTGACATAGACTTATACTGAGCTAGTTTATTTCTCTTTGATAAACTAATGGTCTCTTTTCCACGAGGTATTCTTGAGAATTTAAATGGTGTGCGATAGAAAAAATCTTTATATACGCAAAAACGGCTCGTCTGAGTTGAGAAAATATTTTACGTAGAGGAGTGAACAACGTTTCGACATTCTTCGACATCGTCAGGTTCACAAAGAATGAAAGAGATAACTGACCGGAAATTCACCTCATGTTTGAAAGGGGTTGTTTATCTGAGTGTCGGAATGTAAAGGGCGGTGTTAGATGTTTGAATGTATAATTTTATATTATTTATTTTACTATTTTTAATGTAGGTATAAAGGTGTTTCTTTAGCCGTTTTTACACATATATTTCTCTACAAATGGGGCTTCTCGACATCACTGAGGAAAAAACTTTGGTGTAGTCACAATGAAGCTGATAAGCATTCCATAAACTTTAGCAGTTTTGGAAACAAAGAAATAGATAATTAACGAATCCTCTTGGTGTAACCGCCGAGAAAAACCAATATTATCTATTTGCTTCAGGCTTTACCACAATATTACATGTCAGAAAATATTAAAACATTAAACTTTTGATTTACATTATTTGATGTTTTATATATTCTTATTTGCTTATGATTTTTTCATTTCTCGAATGTGTACATTCTGAAAAGAAACCATTAATGTCGATCAGTACAAGTTTGAAAAGTTACAGGTTGAATTTTCATTTTTAGTATGTCCTTATATTCATATGTTTGTGTCTGCTTGTTTCCTTTCTGAATGAATAAACCGAGCACTATGGAAAGAAGTAACTTCTTCTCATCCTGATAACTCACGAAGGGCTCGTTTGTTATAACAATTATTCAGTGTCTTGTTATATTTATTAAAGAGTTAATTATATGCACAAAATAATATTTATGTGAGAGTCAAATTCATAATTTTGCGTTGATTAGTTACATATTTGTCGGTTTAATAAAAATATTATCATAAGTTTCGTTTGCTAACAAATCTGTCACTAATACTTTATTTTTCTATCACATTTTAGATTGTCCAGAAAAAGTAAACGTCATCTTGAGAAGGCACAGATAAAAGAGAACATCAAAAAAGAAAGTAGCAAGTCGAAATAGTTTACTTGAAATGTCAAATACATTTGTGTCTTCGTTTCAGAAAATACAGTTTCCTGGCATTGGAATTATCTTACTCTATTGTATCACAAACAGTAGTCAAAGGGCATTGGTTAAAATCGTTTCAGATATCTCCCAAGAGGCATTATTGTTACATCGTGGAATAAGCATGGATGTTATATGTGTATCAGTTATTTTACATAGCGGTCATTCTTTTCTTCCGAAAAACCTGTGTCAGTATCTGCTAATTTTTACCAGATTAATTATCACAACATAGCTGTCTTGTTTCTGTACAAGTCTTTAGATTTCTTGCCATTAGTCGACACTGCAATTCCCGCAAAGACAGAGTTGAATTTCACCTCAATTCTAGGTTTTTTGATATTGCGAAAAAAATTACAATTTTTTTTTGTCATAGCCATCACGTTATCCATTGTTGGGATCATCCTGATTACCCGTCCTTGATTTATACTTGAGGAATGGGACAACAACTTGAATGCACAATCGCGAATTCTGGGGTTATTACTAGCTGTCGGGTATGGTTTTCTGGAATCATTATCGACTATAATAGTGCGTCGGATCGTATCTTTACACTATGCTGTAGTGATCTTCCATTACTCGGTTATACAGATCGTAATATTATACAGTTACCTATATATGGTTAACGAAACTATATTTCCAAAATATGGAATTGTGCCTTGGATTATTATAATGATTGAAATACTTAGTTTTGCATCCCATTATTTTTATATTAACACCCTGTTTTTAGAAAAAGCTAGCTTTGTGGCCTTAGTTAGTTCCATGGAAATTGTATTTTGCTGCATTTTTCAAATCACTATAACTGGTGAAGATGTAACTTTGATGAGTGTAGTAGGTGCATTATTCGTTACGTCATCAATAATATTAAAATCATGTCTTCAATGGTGTTGTGAAAGTCGTGAAAGTTTTTTGAAAGCCTGGAACAAAATATGCTTAGTATGCCTTAAATGTAGAATTGTACCTTCGACTGTAAAATTATAAAATCTAATTATATATTCTGTGTTTTTATCAATATTATATATATATTTATATCATTTATAGAAGCACAATAATTATTTTAAAACAAATGAATGTTTCTTATTTGAATGCTATTTGAGTAAATATATTATTTCTCATTAATTTTCTCACTGGAATGACCAGTAATATTGAAACTCAACATTCAATGGTATTAGGAATTTTCATAAAATGATCCTAGTCCAAAAAATGATCAGTACTCTTAGCTCCAAATGTATTTAACTATACAGAATAACTCTTAAAAACATGAACCATAGTTATTTTGTAAATGTTTTAGGCAATATAAAGCCACAGAATAGCCTTTCTTCTAACCACTCGAAGTTTGGTTTGGTTTGATCTTTTGAATTTCGCGCAAAACTAGTCATCACCACCCACCGCTAACTCTTTGGATACTCTTTTACCAACGAATAGTTTTATTGACTGTCACTTTATAACGCCCCCACGACTGAAAGTTCGAGCATGTTTAACGTGACGGGAATGCGAACCCGAGCTTATCGGATTACGATTCGCACGCCTTGACACGCTTGGTTATGTCGGGACCCCACTCCAAGTACGAAACATAAATATTCAGTGCTATAAATCCTGAGATGCCTGTCCTCCAACGTTGAGTCATTGGATATCATCCAGTACATCTTAATATTCATATTTCCAGAAAGTAGGGTTGTGGTTTGTATTATATTAGTGTTTGTAATACTGAGTTGTGACCTCAGTAATTTTACTCTCAATATATTTTACGTTGAAAGAGCTAACTGTGTGGCTTTAGGGTGTTCCGTGGAAATTGTTTATTCTTTCGCATATCAGGATAACTTGTGAAGCTGTAACTCTTTTTAGTGTGATAGGTACACTGTTCATTACGACTGCAGTAACAATGAAAGCATAGCTTCAATGATATTCTAAAAGTCTTAAAGGTTTTGAAAGCTTGGAACAAACTAGTCATAAAATACTATAGAAGTAGAACAGCAGCTTCGAATGAACTTTCTTACATGTAATAAAGAAGGAAATATTTCAATTTTTGTTTGTTTTCTGAAACATTTGTTTATGTCTAAAGAGATAAAATGGTAAATTTTAAAAATAACTAAAATATCATGAAAAATACATGATATTCTTGCATTTAGATTTATTGTTCTTTGACACTAATACAGAATGTTATAAAATTTAATTAACCAATCTGTGAAACTTTCAGATAATATTGTACTCAAATATTCTATCTTATAGAAAAGCAATTCACATTAATTTTTATATTAGGTACTTGAATAATACAAAAACTAATACATTTAAGTTCATTTTTGGTAAACGTACTGCGAGTCATGAAACATCAGAAGATGTGAGAGACAAGTACTAAGATAAGCTGCTAAAACTATGTATGTGTAAAGTACATGTAAGAGTCGGAGACAATGTTTTTATACATTTATCTAACATCTGTATTATTTCAAATGCATGTGATATACGTAGTATTTGAGTAGAAATATTTGAAGTTTACGGTATCTTCAAAACCTGTCATCAAAGAAAATTTCATAAACTGTTTGTTTAAAACACCTAACATGCTGCAGTGAAAACTGTTTGGCTTCATAACAAGACTGCAACCATGATAACACCTGTTTCACTTGCATTGGCCTAACTAACTCATTCTCAATTTCTATACTGTAATAATATGGACAGACATAATCAAGAGTAATCTTTTCATTTGTATTTCATGCAGCGTTATTATTTCACTAACTAATCACATCCAGAAACAAATTGTTGGTGTTTTTAATATTTATTTTCTCTGTAGTAAACATAACAAATTTATATTCTGTTTCGGAGTTTATCTGTATTAGAAAGAGTTTGTAGTGTTTTTAATGTGTGAGTATAAAAACTGTATTCCTCATTTTAATTTAAACCGAAGACAAGTTTAATGTCTGTAGTCTATTTGTTAAATCTTCACTTTATTTCTCGGAACTAATTTAAGAGGTATACTTCTACAGTTAAAGTACGTTCCCTCGTAGACTGTAAATGAGTGAAAAACGAGTAGAGCACACCTGTAGCAGATGGAATGAGATGAATAGCTACGTAGTTCTCTTGCTTTGGATTCAGGTGTTGGTTAATTTATTTTGTTATTAAAAAGATATTTTCGTATGTAGACAAGTGATATTTTAACACTGTCAGAAATATTAATTATACGGTCTAATTAACTTATTTTATTGTTTTTGTTTATTGTATTAAATCTTTCTTTTTATGGACTTATTGATTATCCATAGAAACTTCAAACTATATTTTTAAGCACTTGTTTTTGAGAAACACTCATTTGAAAAAAAAAAAACTGAAAGAAATCGTGATGCATTCGAGTTTTCATATGAATACGATTACTGACAGAACGAAAATATTTAAACTTAAATATAACTAGTAGTTTTGTAGTGATTTCTCAACTCATTCGACGCTGCCCCCAGTGGCAAAGCTGTATATCTTTGGACTTACAACGCTTACATTTGGGTTTCGATACCCGTGGTGGGCAGAGCAGAGATAGCATATTGTGCTGAGTTCAATGCAACAACAACATTCAAAGCTGGGCCTCACCTGCTGTTATGACTAATGATCTCGACTCGTAATCTCAGGATCGATGGAATGGTCATCGACGTCTCGCATTCTGTTGTTTGTATTTGAATTTGGCGCAAAGTTACACTAGGGCTATCTGCGCTAGCCGTCCCTAATTTAGCAGTGTAAGACTACAGATAGTCATCACCACCTACAGCAAACTATTCCGCTACTCTTTTACCAACGAATACTGGGATTGACTGTCAGAATATAACGCCCCCACAGCTGAAAGGGCGAGCATATTTGGTGTGACGAGGATTTTAACCCTGAATCTTCTGATTACTGGTCGTGTAACTTAATCACATGGCCATGCCGCGCTCTCATGCGGTGAAGCAGTAAGAATGTGAAGATTGTAAATTTCCATTTTTATTGGTAACAGAAATAATCAAGAGATGGCAGTCTGTACTGCTATATGTTTACATTTTCGAGCACAGATTTTTGAAATTACAGACACCAAAAGACAACTTTCTTGGCTTTACTCATAAATAATTTAAAATATATGATGCCATTCTTCATACAATATAAGTGATGTATGTTCAATTAATGGATAAAATTAGTGATAAATTCTCGGTTAGAAATAAAATAAACGAGAGACACTAGCTCAATTAAAATCTAGAATGAATGTTTTTGTAAAATTCAGATTACACAAAATGAGAGTGAAAAAGAATCAATAGTAACAAACAACAAAAAAGATGGAACGAAAAAAATGCAATAAAAATAAAAAAACTAACGATGATATAGTTGCAAGTTTATGGGCAGTAATATTTAGACACGTTGTACTTTATTCTCATGATCTATTATAAATACAAAAGCACTTAATAGTCAAACACATATACTGTATCATGTTGATTGATTTAAGATTTTTTTCCTCTTGTAGCATTCGTTATAAATTGGGTAAAATGCATAGACTATCTAAAATATATGAAGAGTAATTTCACTGATTAATACTAATATATTATCCGTATTAGCAACCTTAATAACCACTTTAATCGTGGACACACAACAATTTTTTATATATTTTAAATAGTTTAATACCATGTACTCTGAAAAAGAAATAGATCCCAGTGGTATCCATTAAGGGGTGAAATATCGAAGAGAAAATTAATAATCAAACGCTCCTTTGTGTGTGACAGGTAAGTCTGGAGTTTATAATGCTGAGAATTTGGGTTTCATACTTTGAGTGGACACAATATTAAGTAAGATTGAAAGGTCATTATGTTGCTTTGTACTCAAGAAAAGTTTCCAAAGATAGCTACGGTCTTTTTTTTTTTAATATATTTAGTATCATTAAAAATATTTCGACCAACAACAACTGATCATTTACTCGACTAGGATCTTTTGATGAACTTTCCTAATATCATTTAAATCTGTTTGAACAGTAATAGACATCACAGTACAAACACTTGTGAGGAAAGATGTTTTCTCAGACTCGAAAAGATATCATTTAATGGAGGAGATAATACCAAACTATAGTAAGAAACTTTAGTAGAAGTATGTTGAAATAATTAGAAGGTTTGCACCTTAATCCTATTTAATAATAATCTTTTGTCCGTGTTAAAATAGGTAGCTCCTAGAAATTCTCACAAAAAGTTACTGTTATGCAATATCAGGGAAAAACTAATTATAGAAACTTTAATTTCTTTGGTATATAATTTACTTAAGTAAATTAAAAATTTTAGGCATCTTTCCTTAGAAATCGTAGGTAACGACATAAAGTAGAATTAATAAAATATAAATGTCGTTTAATAAAATTGTTATTAATGCCTATAGTATTTTCATCATTCCTTAAGAGAATGTAAAATCGAAACTACTATTTTACTTCCAAAGCATTTTAAGCCTATTTTGTTACAAGTATTTTCAAAAGACCATTGAAGGCATGCCTTCCTTGTTTCCGCTGACCTAATGAACAATGTACCTAACACATTCAACAAAGTTATATCTACGCCTGTTATCGTAACTTGAAGGATAGAAGAAAAAACAATTTTTAGGGAACACACTATAACCAGACAACTTGATTTTTGAACATATATGATTATAAAAGAGGAGGAGTAATTACGAATATCCCGCCCATGGATATCGTGATAGATATGACATCAAACTAATTTTCTTTTTCTCGCAGTATCAAAAACGCTAAAATTACTGTGAAATTCAGTTTTGTCTTCACAAGAACTGCAAAATCGCAAAATTGCAGGAACTCTAAAGAAACTTGCATAAACAAAAGAGAGAAGGATCTGATCATTCCTGTTGTACAAAGTACGAGACACTGGCTTAGATTCTTCGGAAATAAAAATGGCCGCTATGCAAAATAATTGGTACACAGAAAACAACCATGTAAATTCTATGGTAAATCAATATAGCAAGTTTCGAGATATTTGGATTTAGTTTAACCATCACACATAGATTGCTGTGATAGCTAAAACTGAGTAATTACAGCATAATTCCAATACTAGAAAATATTATTTTTGTCATTTCAAACAAATAGTTTTCACTTGCTATTTTGCGTAGTCCTGTTTTTGTTATTCTTCTTTATCTGAACTTATCGGCGTATATGTCAGATAGAAACAGAGAATATGAGACCTATCAGACTCACCCGGGAGTGTGTACAGGGAACTGACGAGTATGTATAAACATGAAATGGCATGTTCCAAATTTTGTTACTATCCACGGATAACGGGTAATGTGTAAATACCCGGTCTTGCGACGGATATGTCGCTGCTGTGGCATCAAAGGCCAATTACTTAGCGACTGCAAGACCCCGCGTGCGGCAAGTTTGTGGCATATGGACATACAGATAGTGACTGTGATATAAAATGTAATATCTCTAATGGTAGCCACACATTCTCGCGTTGTCCTAGGCGTGTGGCATAATATGGAGTGATGGCTGCGGGGATTTCCACCGTCCCACCCTCAAAACCAACAACTGCCGATGATGGAAACTTTGTAGAGGCGCCTGCCTCAGCAGAGCCCGTAAATCGGGAATGAGAGTCTCTCCCGCCAAAGTTGAGGGGGCTTCGGCACTGCAGAAGTGGGGGACGCTCTGGGAGCCGTTAAGGGGGAAGGGCCTTTGTTTGGTTGGGACCTCTGAGAGAGCTCTGGCCAGCCTGTGTGACCTGGAGGTTTCCTCGTTAGGTTCTGCGCTGGCCTTTGTCCACTGTTACTCTAAGACCATTGCTTCTCAGCACAACCATGCTCGGTGGGTGGGCAAATGAGCCTTGGCTACCGACTCCTCGTTTGAAGTTGATTTGACTTCATCCCCAGTCACTTGATTTGGGGTTCATTTACTCGCGTGCGCAAGAGGTTGCCTGAGGGGAGGTGGTGCACCGTGTTGGTTGGGCAGTGCACGATTACCGCTACTGCTCTTTGTTTTGTACCTTGGTGTTATTCCTCCTTTGGACTGGACTGTACGATCTATTGAGCGCCATGTCTTTGCCCTCCTGTGGGGTGGCAAGTCTGAGGTAAGAATGGGTGTACTTGCTGATACACTGGACATGAAAGAACTTATTGTGTTCGTCATCATACTGATTTTGTGTTCACAAAGCTACACAAAGAGTTATCTGTAGTCCGTCATCTACGGGTATAGAAATACTGTTTCTAGTGGCAAAAAGTCTGCGGACGTAACTCTGTACCACAAGAGACGTTAATGAGTTTTATTTTTTACCCTTTTTTAGATTACTTGCAAGACGTTAAACGACAAGATGTATCGTTGTAATTCATATGTGGTATTACATGCTACCATTTTCTTTTTTAAATAATGAGTCAAGAACAATGTCTGAATTTAAGTAAAATGTACTTTTATGTCAAGTTTCTTTCATGCTTCCAATATATGTTTTTTTTTTTACCTTTCTATCATTTTTCTGAAATTCCTATAAACAATAATTTTGTTTCCACGTAACACTTCCAATCAGTCTAAATTGTCTAAATCAGACCCTCAGATTACGGGTTGCACGCCTTAACACGCTTGGCCGTGCCGGACCCCTACTCCAAGTACCAAATCCAAATGTTCAGTGCTATAAATCCTCAAATGCCAGTCCTCCAACGTTGAATCATTGAGCAACTGGGTAATATGGCGCAAAATTAATATTAGAATTAGAGTTAATTTCCATTTAACTTTAAGAATTAAAGTAAGTAAAACTAATTACGCTGCTTTTTTTAAGTTGCGTAAAATATATATGAAAACTTTCATACGATCGGACGCCTTGTCTTAAACCTTGTGTGTTATCGTCATTATTTAAGACCTTTATAACAAAAAAGAAGGTGGAAGAATTTATTTAACTTTATCTTTAATATATGTATTTTCTTTAACGGATAATATCAACCAGTAAGTATAAATACTTACAGGAAACTTATGGTGTTCTGATGTCTTATGTTCTTGTAGATAGTAACCAATACCAATACCTAAATCTAATTATTAATTAATTAATTTGTTATTATAAATAGAATAATAATTATTGATTTCTTACGGGGTTTTTTTTATTCTCGGTATGCCTACGTTTTTATAACGCTAGAAACTTGGTTTCGATACCCATGGTAAGCAGAACACAGATACCCCTTTGTGTAACTTTGTGCTTAATAACCGAAGCAATTTTCTTTATGGTGTTATCAAAATGTGATTAAAATTCAAATAATCTATGGCTGATAAAAAAGTATCTTACACTGTGCTTTAAAAAAATACCTCGAATTGAAAGTTAAGTTTTATTTACTTAATTTTAGAGGAAGATTTACCTTTATTTGCAGTTTGAATTGTTTTTTTTTTATTGATTCAATCATTTATTATTAACATTACTTTTTTTGTCCGGTATAATTTCATTCAGTTCTAAGGCAACAAATGCTGCCTTTTTGAAATTCTTCTTTACAATGGTTTGTAATTTTTTTCCTGGTATATAGATTGAGAGGCTCAACCGTTTTCAGCTGGTAAACTGTTATTTATCTATAACGAATCAAGTTTGAATCATTAATAGTGAAAATCAATATTTTCTGACTGTCCGCCACATCAACTCACAAAAGCACCATATCTACCTTGATATCATTGAAACATGCACTTTCTGGCTACCAAACTCTCTTAAAAGTTCTGCTGGGTCCGGAATTCTCAAGCATATTAAGGCGTGCGCCTCGTAATCTGAGGTTCGCGAGTTCGCATCCCCGTCGCACCATGTTCGCCCTTTCAGCCATGGGGGCGTTATAATGTTACGGTCAATTCCACTATTCGTTGATAAAAGAGTAACCGAAGAGTTGGCGGTGGGTGGTTAGAATTAGCCGCCTTTCCTCTTGTCTTACACTGCTAAATTAAAGACGGCTAGCTCAGATAGCTTTCGAGTAGCTTTGCGCGAAATTCAAAACAAACAAAAGTTCTGCTAATGTGTATGGTGAGAAACCCAGGCATAAATAGGTTTTTAAGTTGGTAGTGACTTACTAGTCCTATGACAGAAACGGAGTGAATAGTAGATGATCTGTTCTCTAACGTATTTTTATTAATCAGAATTTTAACTGATCATTGAGTGAAAATGCCAAAAAAGAAAGTATCCTTTTCAGATACCTTGAAAACATACATTAGATACTTCAAAACGTAAAGCAGTTGGATAAGAAAGTTGAATACATCATTTTCAAAATTGGGACAAGTGCTAACCAATTTTGTTTTGGAAATTCGGTCACCCATCTAAACATAAGACTTTTTATTTCATACACATTGCGATTATTTCATTTACTATAAGTTACACAGTGCATGACTGTTTGAAGCCTCTAATTGATATTGAAACGAAAATTATGAATTTATGACCTCTGACTTACCAGTGAGCTACTTAAAACCTCAAGTTCTATCAAAATATCATCAACATATCGTTTGTTAGAAATATGAAACTGATGATGATTCAACATGTTCAAGGCCAGCTGGCTTTGAAAGGTGGAGTGTTGTGGTTGGAATAATCTCCAGACGAATACACATCGATGTTTGCACATTTAATTTCATAGGAGTAATTACTGCATTAATGAAATGGATCACTTGCAGTTTTGATCATATTGTCGTTTAATTCATTTGTTATGAGAAATCCAGTAACGATCAAAGTCATGGACCTACAAGCATTCCGAACATAAAAAGATTAAAAATTTCCAATAAAAATGTGAAATTCCTGTGATTAAGAAGATAACTTAATTGCAGTGTGATAGAAATTTTATAAGAAACTCTCGGTCAACATTTACACCTTATTTATTTCTTATGTAACGTTTAATGTTTTTGTATATTTATTTCATCCACTTTGAGAGTGTTAATTTTCAAAAAACAATTTAAGAAAAGTTTTGCATATTATCTGAAGATATTACCCATATATTAATATGTTGTCGCTTTAGGATAAGTAATTTCTTACTTCAAAATTGCAATAGTGGCTTCGTTTATTTCAAATTGAAATAACTGATGCCGCAACTATTCAAATATGAGTAAAACGTCATATGTATATACATATTTTATTATCAAACAACAATCGCTTTCTCTTCTCCAATGAAATAACTAGTAATATTTGCATTAGGTCTGCACAAAACTAAGTAAAAACGTCACTTAATAGCTTTTATTACTTCAACGATGGTAGGCTTTATGTAAAAAGAATTCTTCATATTTCAGTGAAGATAAGCTACTGCATTGTAAGTTTGAAGAAGGCAAGATCTTTGTAGCATTTTCGGTAAGTACCTTTTAGCATTCAATAAAAATTAGAGAAGAAACTGATGGTTTGTATTTGTTGCAATTGTTTTCAGAATTTAAATTGTGTATGATAGAAAAATATTGATATTATCATAAAAAGGTGATAAATATTTCATAGAAATTAGCAGCTTTGAAAACAAAAATAATAAATAATTAAAGAATATGCTAGGAATCAAGTATTAACCAATTAATTAGGTTTTACCAGCTTATCACACGTCAGGATATTATAGAATGTCATTTTTATTATTTTCTTATAATTTTTGGTTCTAAAATTTCTACAACCGTAAGTATATACCAAGAAAAGAAACTGTTAAAGTCAGTTCAGTGTAATTTTTGAAAGTTACCACTCGAGATTTCATGTTAAATATATTCGTATATTTTCATATTTATACATCTGTCAATTTCCTTTGCGTGTTGAATAAACTGAGGGCAATGGAAAGAAGTACCTTCTTTTCTTCATTGGTACTCACAATTTAAAGACTGATACAAAGCTCTAAATGTCTTCCGTCTACATTATAATTGTTACTTAGTGGACAATAAAATATGTATTTCTAGAGAAATCACATTGGTGCATATTAGAGATACGTACTCCGTTACCTTAATATGACTACACTACATCAAGTTGTCTTGCATAACTTTTTATTCAAAAGATTATAAAATTAAATTTGAAAAGAGTGTTAAAATTACCGAATATAATGAAGTGCATTGAATTTACCAGTGACAGAAGTCATGTTAACAAGCTGGTAATTTAGTACCTAATGTGTTACAAGGATGAATCAATGTCATTTACTTATTTTGTGACCTCTTTATTGAACAGTAAATTATTTGTATAAATTAATATTGCTTGTTAATATATATAGTTCATGTGGGAATAAAATTATGAACTTTGTGCATTGAAAAATAAATCTTTCCAGGATTTATAAATCATTATTATAATTCTTCTTTCCTGAAAACTGACGGCTATAATTTTTTTCTAACACATTCTAGATTTTCTGGACAAAGTGAATTGGAACATAAGGAAACACAAATAAATAAGAATATTAAAAACAGGATTACATAAAAAAGCAAGTTGAAACAATTCATTTGAAATGTCAAAACCATTCGTATCTCCGTTTTACAAATACAGTGTCCTGTAAATGGAATTATTCTAGCTTCGCTAAATTGTAGTGAATGTGTAATGGTTAAATAGGTTCCAGACATCTCCAAACAGGCATTATAGAATCACCGTGCAATACTCATGTCTGTTTTTTATGTACCAATTATTCTACATTGCGGCTATACTATTCCACTGATAAATCTAGACCAATGTTTGATAATTTTCACCAGAGTAATAACCCGAACTCTATCTATCTTATTTCTGAACAAATCATTAGACTTTCTAACGTTACTCGTCGTTATAGTCCTTACAAAATCAAAAATAATTTTCACATCAATTCTTGGTTTTTTAATACTGCAGAACAGTACATATGATTGATTTATTAGCCTTAAAGGATGGAACAGCAACTCGTGTGCGCAATTTCTAATTCGTGGATCTTCTTTAACTGTTCGTTATGGGTTTTCGTTGAGTCATGTAGTAGTGCGTCGGATGACTTGTTTACACTACGCTGTAATTTTAATTTTAAGATTAATATTGCTTTCATGCATTAGAAAGTTTTCAAATTTAACGTGAAATCTTTGCTTTTTATTATTAATTTCATTAACAACTCATTTCTACTTTCAGTAGATTTTATCACTCCTTTAAAAACCATAAAAAATGACGTAAATTTAAATTATGCTTTCTTCGTTTGATAATGATAACAAATAATATAACACGGAAACATAAATGTTTACACAAAATAGCTTAAATCTCACATCAACATATATATAGTATTTTTATCATGTAATGCTTGGTTTATAAACTAGTGGATTACACATTTCTTTAGTGGTGGCATCTATTGCTTCAACATAAAAGACGCGATGCGTGTAACAAAATTGTCCGTACAGGTTAGGTTAGAAATTACTTGTCATTAGGGAAGAATTTAACAATATTTGTGCAATATGAACGAAAATGTTCAATATATTTCTCAAATTATTTTTAAATTTCACTGTTAAAGTGAATTAAATAAGTCTATGCAAAGAGATCAAATGGAGCGAATTATTCAGTGAAACATGTCCCTTCTAGCTGTTAACTATAACTACCCCTTAGAACTCTTGTTGTGATCAAATATTTTTGACAACAATTAAAATTTCTTTCTGTACTATCCCTAAAAATAGCTTATTCCAAAATCCATTTTATACTTTACGAGACTGTATTTGAAGCATGTGGAAATATACCATGGATAATATTAGCGATTTGAATACTAACTATCAGCAACCGTTATTTTTTTGTTAATGCTTTGTTCTTTGAAAAGGCTAATTGTGTGTTTATCTGGAAATTATTTTTCTTTCATCTTACCTAACATATTAACTGTTGAAGTTGAAACTTTGTTGAGTAGAGTGCGTGCATTTTTTCTTACTTTAGTAGTAAGTATAAAATCACTTCTTCAATGGTATTCTGAAAGTCCTGAAAGTTTTGCTGAAAGCGTTTAACAAAATAAACCTAGGATTATTTAAAAAAAGAATGGTAGGCTAGACTCAAATTCCTTTGTAAGAATAATGAGATAAATAAGAGAATTACAAACTCCTTTCTTAAATTCACGCCGAATTTTAATTAATTCTACTTTATTTGATTAACTAATATCAGAAAATAAATAAAACTTAAAAACTTTTGTTTAATTAAATATGTTGCAGAGAAAGGAAATCATAATTTTGTCCCTTAAGAGATTTTCACTAACATTATGTTACAATAACGTTTTGCGAGCATATTTAGAAGCCAATTATTTATTTCCAAAGAAGTAGAATATTATTATCACACAAGTTTCAGGTGCATCCATATCGAATTATTTGAACAACCAAGTATTCTTGTCTCGTATATGACAATTACTTGTAGTTCAAAATATATTTGATTATACAAGTTAGATGTGTCTTGAGCTCTCTTAAAGTATCAGTTCCATAAATTTAGCGTTTTGAAACTATCAAATTTTCTGCTGAGACACCGAGAACATTTGATTTTGACTTTTTATCTGATATTTAACTGTGAACTGTTGTCATGAGGATCTATTTTTTTATTTCCAAGCGCATGCAAGTTAACTATGTAAAATATGGAGAAAATTCATTGTGTATCTGTTGCTACACCAACATTGGTTAATAGTCTTTCTAATAGGTAACTGATGACACAAAATATTAAAACATAATTCTGTTAATATTGCAGTTAATCATATTAATTACTGTTCATATTCTTAGATATTTTGCGTGTAATGAGAAAACTAGAGATTTCACCAATCTTCCAGCGAATGTTGTGAGAGGCAGAAAAAATTAAGCTAGTCAACATGTTACAATATATACTAACCCACCAAAAGTTACCACTATAAAAGAAAGTATTGATACTTTAATAGTTACTAACAACAAAAATCCTACTGACAGAAAGGTAACTGAACTTCCCAAATTTTGATATGTATGTGTGTGAATAATATTATCATATCATTTGACTAAACAAATCAGACTAGTGGTAAAATTTATAACAACAGGTTCCTACAGGATAATTTGAAAGTAAATATGAATTTAAATGAATGACTTACACATAATATAAGAATACACACTTGATGCGATGTATTTATTTGTTATACGGTATAGCTTTATTCCTTGGGGATATATCGCCATTGAATTATTCACTTGTATTACAAAACAAGACTGTATTCGGATGAAACTGTTTTTTCCTACTTAACAAGAAATCTCTGTTTCATTTACAAGGAACATATTTCACCACATTTCTGGACATTCTCATGTGACAAACAAATGATTCTACATTTACAAAATTCCCCATCACTAATTTCTTCCCATAGCACGAAATCGCAGGAACATATTGATGATATTTTTTTTCTAGAAACCCTATATGAATAAAAGAGTAGAAAATGTATCACATTTTTCCCTCCACCTCTGTTTCAGGCTTGTCTTTAAGCTCGTAATTAACTTTAATTCTGCAAGATGGCTAAGAAGTTTATATTCATCACCACATAAATAACATTGTCTTTAAACAAAGAACTACACAGAAATGCAAAACAATTTCAGTTTAAATAGAATTACATATAATACGTTATGAAATAAAATATTTCTAAACATGTCAAAATTAAAATGATTCACCAGATGAGAAAAATTAGGACTGAAAATAGAAAATTATTTTTCATCATCTATAAATATCATAATAAACGGGATAATGAAATAAGTAAAGAATAGCTCTATAATTATAATTAAGAAACTGAAAGTAACAATGAAACATTACTTCATGAAGAAAATATAGAGAAACCCCTGAAAAATTATATAAAATTTATTACAACATACAAAAAATTTATAATGAAAATGTGATAAATATACATTTTATATGTATGTTGAACGTAAATACATACACATACCTTTTAATGAGAAGAACTATTTAACAGAAATAATTAACAGAACCTAACTATCAAAAATTAATAAATTTATTTTACACAAATTTTTATGTATGTTAAAATGGTATGTAATAAACATGAAATATATGAAAATATGTACAAAGTGAATTAAAAGTGTATTAAAAAAAGATTGAAACTAATGTGAGTAAATAAACCTACATATCATGTATAGATTTGTGTAGAGTAATGAAAGAGACTGCAGACAAAGTAATACGAGCGAAAAGAGTTTTATTGAAAAATTATTACAAATCAATAAAGCTAAGTATTTTGACACATGACAGAACTTTTGCTGAAGGGAGGGCAATGGATCTCTTAACGTTCTATAAAAATTATAACTTTGTCTCTGCTAATATATCTATAAATAAACTTTCATAATCTAATTCAGACTAATAAAATATGAACTTATATACACATGGTATAATTACTATTATTCTCAAGGATCATGTACTATTCAAATATATGGGTTGTCTCTGTATGTATAATACGTATCTCAGGCAAGACATGGGAGTGAATACAACATTACCCACCAAAAGATAAAAAAGCAAAATAAGATAGGATTGTTTGTTTGGGTTTTCAATGCTAAACTGTACAATGGAATATTGTGTTGAGTAAATTTAACACTGAATCACCAAGGTGAACTTAGGGTGCTTGTTTATTTCTAAACTGCTATCGAAGTTTGGTTAATAATAACTTATGTGACACCAAATCAGAAGTGGCAAACTCATGCCTCTATACTGATGATTTAGACCACCAAAAATGATGGTTTAATGAAGGGTTATTGTCTTCGTTCCAAGAACGGTCAAGTATATTAATATTTTCAAGTCTTTTTTTTCAAGACTTTAGATCCATGAAAGGTTGTGTTGGGCTTAGATAATAAGTAATGATCTCACCAAAGCTTTAAACAATAAAAGTGCTGTACTTTTTTCATTACCTTGACAACCTTCTAAAGAACACTTAACATTTCTACAGAAGCTTACAGTTGATGTTAGCTTGACTGATGCCTATTTCAACTTTAGATCCATTTGTTGAGGAGTGTTCAGGCTGAACTCTAACATGGTGTCACTTATACCATATATTATAATGTGCCGGATGGTTAGACTAACTGTGGAACCCCATTATTGTCATTGGACAGTTTAGTTTTTTTGTACATCAAGACTTAAACACATATACCACAGACTCTGCTGGTGTAATGGTGAGGCTGAGCTAATACATGCAGTGCTGTGTATAAAAGAGTTACACAAAAGAAAGATTTGTAATTCTTTTCATTTTATTGGGCTGATTCTTTCATTCCATTACCGAATATTAATTTCAACACTACTATAATGCTTCACGCATCTCTTTTGACAACTGAATTAGCTAGGGTGAGAATACCAATTAATCATTTGCTTTACCCTGTATGTGTAACAAGGGCATGTCATAAGAGCTACGCTTGAATAAATATAGTAGTAAAATTTAGTGTATCATATAACTGTAATAGTACCTGAGGCAATGTCTTAACAACATAGAAAGAATATAGCAAGGAGCTATCACATGGTGCGGGTGTATCTAGAAGAAATAAAGTTAACACACTATACAAATAAAGTTTAATTTAAAAAATGTGTTTAACACTATATATTAATATGTTCTTACGTTATGACCCAAAAAAGCGTAGAAGGTGTCAGAAGATCAAAGGGTTCGCACAAGAGCATTACCTAATGATGATTGGATTATTCAACAACTTGCTGCAGTCTTGATATGATTCCAAAACACCTGGATTATGAGACCAAGACATATACCCCTTATGGTGTGTTAAGAAGTCCGAATCGTAATCTCAGGGTCGCGGGTTAATCCCCGTCACACCAAATATGCTCGCTCTTTCATCCGTGTTATTCGTTGGTAAAAGAGTACCCCAAGAGTTGGCGGTGGGTGGTGATGACTAGCTGTTTTCCCTCTAGTCTTACACTGCTAAATTATGGACGGCTAGCGCAATTAGCTATCGTGTAGCTTTGCGCGAAATTCCAAAACATACCCTCTATTCTTGCACTGGCAAATTAGGGACGGCTAGCTCAGGTAGCCCTCCTGTAACTTTGTGCGAAATTCAAACACAAACCAAGATGTATAAACGTGAAAATAGGAAAGAAAGTGAAAGAACATCTAAAAATAATTACACTAACATTGAGTGTCATTGTTTATTTAGCTCTCAAAACAGAAGAAAGATTGCCTTCCATTTCAAGCATTAGATGAAGATAAATCTTGACGTATTTATGCTTTGCATGGGATTATGATTATGATGTATAACAAATAATTTTAAACTAAAATATAACTGGTAGTTTTGTAACCCTCGGATTACGAATCGAGTCGTTATCCACCTGGCCATGGCGAGCCCTAAGTTGTGTCCATCTACTTATACCGCTTGAAACCTTTTGTGTAGGATTGTGCTTAACTACAATGAACACTAATTTCATTTAATATTCTTACGTAAGTAGATGTTTACTCGAAAGCAATCATTCTTTTCTTTCAAATGATTACTATATTTTTTTATAGTTGAGAGTTAGTAAATATTTTACGATTTTTGATTTTTTTTTTCAGCACGTGAATTTATTAACGTCATGAAAAATGGAATTTAAATTACGATTTTTTTAACTCGTCTAGATGGCGGATGAAGATTGAATATTTATTTCCGGAACATTTTTGCTTTCCAATGAAAGAACAAAACATATATTTAGTGAATTTTATTCTCAGCGAAGTCTCATATGAATCTATATGCTCTCATTTATTTTTCATTCAAAAATTAAGGAGTCAATTTTATACAGTAGTCTCTAGTTGAAACCAACACTTTATTATTAATTACTTATTTTTTAGACTGTTATGCACAACGATGAATTACAACAGTTATTAGAAGAATTTGTGGTAAAGATTAATTCTATATTTGTTTTCATTTTTTTGCGGTTCATATATCACAAAAGAGGCTGAAAGTATGAAAATTTTCTTTTCAATATTGTATGATATTCACCTCGAACATAAATAAATATATTTATATATATTTCAATGATATTAAAACAGTGATATTTTGTCTAATTCAAGTTTAATGAATAAAAAAATAATCAGGAAGAACTGCGTTAAAAACAGTTAATCCCAACCTCTGAGTAATTATATTATAACAGTAAAATATTGAAGCTATAAATCAAAACATATAAACATCAAGCTATAACGTAGAATAGTAAAATGTATTCTAGGTTTTGGAGTTGACAGAAAAAATAGAACCCACATTACAATAAGGGTACACCGTATATATGTCTTAACCTCTAATTCACTAGTCTCGCATCAGAAAATTAGAAATTAGTAAAGCAAGATGGGGGCCTCAAGTCCACAAGGTCCCACAGCTATATCACCCTTCACTGTCTGCTGACATTTGTAAGAAGGTAACTGCTCTCCCAAGCTAGAATGAGAAAAAGATAAACATAAAAATATGAATAAATAAATAATAATAAAAAGCACCAATATTTACAGTTTACTCACAGTTATTTCTCCAATAAAACATTTACATTGAAACAAGTGAACTCGTCATTTTATCCCCTCAACCACTCATATCTGTGCTATTTATATAAAGTGAACACTTTACATTTGATTTTACAGTCCCGTTAGAAAACAAACAAAGGTTTAAAATATCATTCAACAATGCCTCACAATAAAACTACTGTATTCTATATTAAAACACATAAAACAATTTAAATTATATGCTATGCACTGGAAGCACATCAGTCATACAAGTAATATTTGCGATAATAATCAGGACTCATTTCATACGAATACAAAGAAAGTTATAACAGCGCGACGATGAGAATTTACCAAAGATTACTACATAGGGAAATAAAGAGTGACTTTTAGTCGAACTCGACATTTTTTATGAATGAGAAACTAGGTTATTTGAGGGCCATGTTTAAACACAGATTGCTGTGATATAAAGTAGAATCTTGAGCTAAAAAAAAAAACGGTATCCTGTGAAACAAATAGCATATAACATGATCTTTATTAACACAAGTCGTCAAACCCGCTACGAGGTAAAACTTGTGTATATTAAACAAAGAAAATGTTTCAGCGTTAAGGGAATCTAACTATAAAACAATGGTGATTAAAACTGGTTTCACTGAATTTTTACATAAAAGTGAAATATGTATGAAGATTGCAAGTAATTATCAATAATTTTAAATCCTTATGGTAAGGTTGTGGAGATTAGATATGAAATTTCGTATTGTTATTGTCCTATACGATCGTCTAAGTCTACTTATTAATTGACAAGTTAATTGTCATTAACAAGAGGCTAATTATTAACTAGCTTTTATTCCCTGTCTTGACTTATAAAGTAGTACTATCTTAGCGAACCTACATTGGCTATTAACCGGTACTGATTCATTTATTTTAAGGAACATAGAAACGCAGATAACTTCTCTTCAATCAGCAAGAACCAGTATTTCGAATTTCAGCCATTACTGTAACAGGAAATAGTTCTACGTTCGACATCTCCGAAAATGACAGCAGTTAACAGAATCAAAGTAGGATTAAGACTAGTGTGTCGTTAGTATTTAATTAAAAATGACAATTATAACTGTTGAATATTTTTTTGCTAATAATATCAATATATTGATATATTGTCCTCTTATGACGAGTTATTTCTAACTTCAAGAGCTCTATAATGATGAGGATTGGCTTCATTTATTTCAAATTCGAGTAATAGATGTCACTACTATAGAAATATGTAATACAATAGCTTATATTCTTAACGTCAGATGCACATCCATATTTTATTCTCAAAGAACAATACTTTCAATTTCTCCAATTAAACAACTAGTCTCAGGATTTGCATAAGATCCGGATAAAAGCAAGCAAAAACATCATTTTATACATGTAGCTTTTATAATTTGAAGGACTGTCCACTTGATGTAAAGAGAACACTTCATATTTCAGTTAAAACAAGCTACTGGAGTATGAATTAGAAGAAACGAGATTGGTTAGAGAATTTTGCGTAAGTAACTTTTAGCGTGTAATAAAGACGATCCAATATACTTGACATAGACTTATACTGAGCTAGTTTATTCTCTTTGATAAACTAATGGTCTATTTTCCACAAGATATTCTTGAGAATTTAAATGGCGTGTGATAGAAAAACTTTATAAATGTAAAAAAACGGCTCGTTTGAGTTGAGAAAATATTTTACGTAGAGGAATGAACAACGTTTTGACCTTCTTCGGTCATCATCAGGTTCACAAAGAAAGAAAGAGGTAACTGACCGGAAGTTGACCTCATATTTGAAAGGGGTTGTTTAACTGAGTGTCGTCATATAGAGGGCGGTGTTAGATGGGTGAATATATAATTTTATATTATTTATTTTATTATTTTTAACATAGGTATAAAGATGTTTCTTTGTATTGGTTTATGTTGTTCTATAAGTAAAGCTTCTTTAATTTTGCGTTTATGTTTGTTTCTTTATTTAATATTTGAGTGTTATCTATGGTCATCAATAAAATTACTCCACAAACCGTAGGAAACATTATACGCACACACTTAGACAGAAAGCAAAATCAACAAACAAAAGTAAATATATCTCATGAATCAAAAAATTACGAAACTATACATCGCTGCACACCATATATTCCCAACATCAGCAGATGAATAACAACATTTGGCAAAAAAACTAGCAAAAAAATATGATATTACAGTTGATACCAAATTTATACAAAAATACAGGCACAAAATGGAGGTTTATACTATGTAAAAATTACACTGACAAACACCACACCAACATTATTTATAAAATACAATGTGAAAACCGCCACGACTTCTATATTGGAGAAACAAGTAGATAAATGGAAACCAGATTCAAAGAACACAAAAAGTCACCTTCACACGTTTTTGAACACTGCAAGTCAAATAAACACATCATAACCATAGATAACACTCAAATATTACATGTCAGAAAATATTAAAACATTAAACTTTTGATTTACATTATTTGGTATATTTTATTTATTCTTATTTGCTGATGATTTTTTCATTTCTTGAATGTGTACATTTTGAAAATGAACCATTAATGTCGATCAGTACAAGTTTGAAAAGTTACAAGTTGAGTTTTCATATTTAATATATCCTTATATTCAATATGTTTGTGTCTGCTAGTTTCTTTTCTGAATGAATAAACCGAGCACTATGGTAAGTATGGAGTAACCTCTTTTCAGGAGACTCACGAAGGACTAGTTTGTTGGAATAATTATTCCGTGTCTTGTTCTCTTTATTAAAAAGTAAATTATGTGCGCAAAATAATATTACCTGTAATTACACATAGTTTACGTGAGAGTCAAATTAATAATTTTGTGTTTATTAATTATAATTAGCCGGTTTAATAAAAATATTATCATAAGTTTCGCTTGCTAACAAATCTCTCACTAACACTTTATTTTTCTATTACATTTTAGATTGTCCAAAAAAAGTAAACGTCATCTTAAGAAAGCACAGATAAAAGAGAACATCAAGAAAGAAAGTAGCAAGTCGAAGTGGCTCTTATATGAGTATCAGTTATTTTACATACCGGTCATTCTTTTCTTCCGAAGAACCTGGGTCAGTATCTGCTAATTTTTATCAGATCAATTATCGCAACTCTAGCTATCTTGTTTCTGTACAAATCTTTAGGTTTCTTTCTATTAGTTGACACTACACTTCTCGCAACGACAAATTTGATTTTCACCGCAATTCTAGGTTTTTTGATATTGCGAGAAAAAGTACATTTTTTCTGATGTCTTAGCCATCACGTTATCCATTGTCGGGATCATCCTGATTACTCGTCCTTCATTTATATTTGAGGAATCGGACAACAACTTGGATGCACAATCTCGAATTCTGGGGTTATCACTAGCTGTCGGGTATGGTTTTCTGGAATCATTGTCGACAATAATAGTGCGTCGGATCGTATCTTTACAAGATGCTGTAGTGATCTTCTATTACTCGGTTATTCAGATTGTAATATCATGGAGTTACCAATATATATTTCCAAAATGTGGAACTTTGCCTTGGATTATAATAATGATTGGAATATTTAGTTTCGCCACTCATTATTTTTATACTAACGCCCTGTTTGTAGAAGAAGCAAGCTTTGTGGCCTTTGTTAGTTCCATAGAAATTGTTTTTTCCTCCATTGTTCAAAGCACTATAACTGGTGAAGATGTAACTTTGATGAGTGTGGTAGGTGCATTATTCATTACGTCAGCAATAATAATAAAATAATGACTTCAATGGTATTCTGAAAGACCTTAAAGTATTTTGAAAGCCTGGAACAAAATATGCTTAGTATGCCTTAGAAGTAGAATTGTACCTTCGACTGAACTCTCTCTACATGAATTATAATATAAAAATGGACATTAAAACTTGCTTTGCTGGACGACGCCTATATTTAAGTAATTTATTAAGTTGAACTAAAAAATCTAATTATATTTTCTGTCATTTAAGTGTTTTTATCAATATTATATAGATAGTTAGATCATTTACAGAAGCTCAATAATTATTTTAAAACAAATGAATGTTTCTTATTTGATTGCTATTTGAGTAATTATATTATTTCTCGTTAATTTTCTCACTGGAATGACCAGTAACACTAAAACTAAACTTTTAATGGTATTAAAATTAAATGTTTCATTAATTGATCTTAATCGAAAAAATAATCAGTTCTCGTACCTCCAAATGTATTTAACTATGCAGAATATCTCTTAAAAACATAAACCATAGTTATTTTTTTAAATGTTTTAAAAACCTTAAGCCATAGAATAGCCTATCTTTTTTCTACCCACTCCAAGTTAGTTTTGTTTTGTTTTTTTTAATTTCGCGCGAAGCTACTCGAGGGCTATCTGCACTAGCCATCCCTAATTTAGCAGTGTAAGACTAGAGGGAAGGCTACTAGTCATCACCACCAACCGCTAACTCTTGGGCTACTCTTTTACCAACGAATAGTGGGTTTAACTGTCCTTTTATAACGCCTCCACGACTGAATTGTCGAGCATGTTTGACCGGAATGCGAAACCGCGACCCTCAGATTACGAGTCGCTCGCCTTAACACGCTTGGCTATGCCGGGCCTCCACTCCAAGTACCAAACCCAAATTTTCAGTGCTATAAATCCTCAGATGCCAACGTTGAGTTATTGGATGTGACAATTGTTTCTTCTTTTGCATATCATGATAACTGGTGAAGCTGTAACTTTTTTCAGTGTGGTAGGTACATTGTTCATTACGACTGCACTAACAATGAAAGCATAATTTCACTGATATTCTAGAAGTCTTAAATGTTTTCAAACCTGGGAACAAACTAGATATAAAATACTATAGAAGCAGAACAGCAGCTTCGACTGAATTTTCTTACATGTAATAAAGAAGGAAATATTTCAATGTTTGTTTGTTCTCTGAAATATTTGTTTATGTCTAAAGAGATAAAATGGAAAATTTTAAAAATTACTAAAATATCCATAAAAGTTCATCATATTCTTACATTTAAGTTTGTTGATATTCGACACTAATAGAGAATGTTATAAACTATAATTAACCAATCTGTGAATCTTTCGGATAATATTGTACTCAAGTATTCTATCTTATAGAAAAGCAATTCACATTCATTTTTATATTTAATACTTAAATAATATAAAAACTAAAATATTTAAGTTCATTTTTGGTAAACGTACTTCGAGTCATCAAACATAAGAAGATGTGAGAGACAAGTACTAAGTTAAGCTGCTAATGCTATGTATGTGTAAAGTACATGTAAGAGTCGGAGACAATGCTTTTATACATTTATCTCACATCTGTATTACTTCAAATGCATGTGATATACGTAGTATTTGAGTAGAAATATATGAGGTATACGGTATCTTCAAAACCTGTCATCAAAGAAAATTTCATAAACTGTTTGTTTAAAACAGCCAACATGCTGCAGTGAAAACTGTTTGCCTTCATATCAAGACTGCAACCATGATAACACCTGTTACACTTGCATTGGCCTAACTAACTTATTCTTAATTTCTATACTGTAATAATACGGACAGACATAATCAATAGTAATCTTTTCATTTCTATTTCATGCAGCTTTATTATTTTACTAACTAATCACATCCAGAAACAAATTGGTGGTGTTTCTAATATTTATTTTCTCTGTAATAAACACCACAAATTTATATTCTTTTTCGCAGTTTATCTATATTAGAAAGAGTTTGTAGTGTTTTCAATTATGAGTATAAAAACTGTATTCCTCATTTTAATTTAAACCGAAGACAAGTTTAATGTCTGTAGTCTATTTGTTAAATCTTCACTTTATTTCTCGGAACTAATTTAAGAGGTATACTTCTACAGTTAAAGTACGATCCCTCGTAGACTGTAAATGAGTGAACAACGTGTAGAGCACACCATTGGCAGATGGAATGAAATGAATAGCTACGAAGTTCTCTTGGTATGGATTCAGGTGTTGGTGAATTTATTTTGTTATTAAAAAGATATTTTCGTATATAAAGAAGTGTAATTTTAACACTGTCAGAAATATTAATTGTCTGGTCTCATTAACTTATATCATTGTTTTTGTTTATTGTATTATATCTTTCTTTTTATGGACTTATTGATTATCCATACAAACTTCAAACTATATTTTTTAGCACTTGTTGTTGAGAAACACTAATTTGAAAAAAAAAAGTGACAAAAACTCGTGATGCGTTCGATTTTTCATATGAATACGATTACTGAAAGAACGAAAATATTTAAACTTAAATATAACTAGTAGTTTTGTAATGATTTCTCATCTCATTCGATGCTGCCCGCAGTGGCAAAGTAGTATGTCTGTGGACTTACATCGCTTAAATTCTGGTTTCGATACCCGTGGTGGACAGAGCACACATAGCATATTGTGCTTTTTTGAATACAACAACAACATTCAATGCTGGGCGTCACATGTTGTAATCACTAAGGCTCTAGACTCATAATCTCAGGATCGATGGATTGGTCATCGACGTCTTACATTTGTCGTTTGTATTTGAATTCGGCGCTAAGTTACACGAGGGCTATCTGCGCTAGCCGTCGGGAAGGCAGATAGTCATCACCACCCACAGCCAACTATTCGGCTACTCTTTTACAAACGAATACTGGGATTTACTGTCACAATATAACGCTCTTACAGCTGAGAGGTCGATCATGTTTGGTGCGACGAGGATTTGAACCCCTAATCCTCTGATTACTGCTCGTGTAACTTAACCACCTCCCCATGCCGCGCCCACATGAGGTGAAGCAGTAAGAATGTGAAGTATTGTAAATTTACCTTTTTATTGGTAACAGAAATAATCAAGAGATGGCAGACTGTACTGCTAGATGTTTACCCTTTCGAGCACGGTCTTTTGAAATTATAGACACCAAAAGACAGCTTTCCTTGCTTTACTCATAAATAATTTAAAATATATGATGCCTTATTCACAGAATATAAGTGATTATGTTCCATTAATGGATAAAATTAGTGATAAATTCTTGTTTAGAAATAAAATAAACGAGAGACACTAGCTCAATTAAAATCTAGAATGAATGTTGGAGTTTTCGTAAAATTTAGATGTACACAAAATAAAAGTGAAAAAAAAGTCAATAGTAACAAACAACAAAAAAGATAGAACGAAGAAAATGCAGTAAAACAAATAAACTGACGATGATATAGTTGCAAGTTTATGGGCAGTAATATTTAGACACGTTTTACTTTATACTCATGATCTAACATAAATACAAATGCACTTAAGAATCAAACACATATACTGTATCATGTTGATTGATTTAAGATTTTTCTCCTCTTAGAGTATTCGTTATAAGAAGGGTGAAATACATAAACTATCTAAAAAATCTGAAGAGTAATTACACTGATTAATAATAATATATTATCCGTATTAGCAACCTTAATAACCAGTTTAATCGAGGACACACAAAAATTTTGTATATATTTTAAATAGTTTAATACCATGTACTCTGAAAAAGAAATAGATACCAGTGGTAGCTACTAAGGGATGAAATATCGAAGAAGAAATTAATAATCAAACCCTCTTTGGTGTCTCACAGGTAAGTCTGAAGGTTGTAAGTCAGAAACTTTGGGCTTGATATTTGTGTGGACACAAGATTAAGTAAGATAGAAAGGTCATTATGTTGCTTAAAACTCAAGAAAAGTTTCAAAAGATAACTACGGACTTTTTTTAAAGATATGTTTAAAGATAATATTATGAACAACAACTATTGATCATTTATTCGACCAGGATCTTTTGATGAACTTTCCTAATATCATTTGAATCTGTTTGAACAGTGATAAACATCACAGTACAAACACTTGTGAGGAAAAATGTTTTCTCAGACTCGAAAAGCTGTTATTTAATATAGGAGAAAATACTAAAATTACAGTTAGAAACTTTAGTAGACGTGTGTTAAAATAATTAGCAGGTATGCACCTGAATCCTATTTGATAATAATCTTTTGTCTGTGTTAAAATAGCTAGCTCCTCGGAATGATTAAAAAATTATTGTTATACAGTATCAGTTAAAAAAACTAATTATAGAATCTTTAATTTTTTTTGTATATAATTTATTTAAGTAAATTAAAAATTTTAGACATCCTTTCTTAGAAATCGTAGGTAACGACATAAAGTAGAATTAATAAAAAGTATATGTCGTTTAATAAAATAGTTATTAATGCCTATAGTATTTTCATCATTCCTGAAAAGAATGTAAAATCGAAACTACTGCGGAACTTCTAAAGCGTCTTAAGCCTGTTATGTTACAAGCACTTTCAGAATACTATTGAAGTCATGCTTTCGTTGTTACCGCTGACCTAATGAACAATGTACCTGACACACTCAACAAAGTTACATCTACGTCAGTTATCGCAACTTCAAGGAAGAAAGAAAAAAACAATTTTTATGGAACACACTATATCCAGACAACTTGATTTTTCAACATATATGATTATAAAAGAGGAGGAGTAATTAGGAATATCCCGACCATGGATATCGTGATAGATATGACATCAAACTAATTTTCTTTTTCTCGCAGTATCAAAAAAGCGAAAATTACTGTGAAATTCAGTTGTTTTTTTTTCACAAGGAAAGCAAAATCGCAAAATTGCAGGAACTCTAAAGAAACGTGCATGAACAAAAGAGAGAGGGTTCTGATAATTCCTGTTGTGCAAAGTATTAAGATACTGGCTTAGATTCTTCGGAAATAAAAATAGCCGCTGTGCAAAATAACTGATACACAGAAAACAACCATGTAAATTCTATGGTAAATGAATATAGCAAGTTTGGATAAATATGGATTTAGTTTAACCATCACACATAGATTGTTGTGATAGCTAAAACTGAGTAATTACAGCATAATTCCAATGCTAGAAAATATTATTTTTGTCATTTCAAACAAATAGTTTTCACTTGATACTTTGCGTAGTCCTGTTTTCGATATTCTTCAATATCAGAACTTATCGACGTATATATCAGACCGCAACAGAGAATATGAGACCAACCAGACTCACCCAGGAGTGTGTACAGGGAACTGGCGAGTATGTATAAACATGCAGAAGCCGGTTCCAAATTTTGTTAGCATTCACGGGTTAGGGGTAATGTGTAATTACCCGTTCATTAGGCAGCTATGTCACTCCTGTGGCCTTAAAGGCCAATTACTTAGCGACTGCCGGACCCTGAGGTGCTGCAAGTTTCTGGCATATGGACATACATATAGTGACTGTGATATAAAATGTGATATCTCTAATGGTGGCCACACGTTCTCGCTTTGTCCGAGGCGTGTGGCAACATATGGAGTGGTGACTGTGGGGCAGCAGCGTGTTCAGAAGAGGGAAAGAGCGGGGGCTTCCACCGTCTTACTCTTAAAACCAACAACTGCCGATGGTGAAGCCTTTGTAGGAGCGCCTGCCGCATCAGAGCCCGTAAATCGGGAAAGAGGGTCTCTCCCACCCAAATTGAGGGGGCTTCGGCAGAGCAGAAGTAGGGGACGCTCTGGGAGCCTTTCATGGAGGAAGGCCTCTGTTTGGTTGGGACCTTTAAGGGGGCTCCTACCAACCTGTGTGACTTCAAGGTGTCCTCCGTTTCTGTGGAGACTCAGGCCTCTGTGAATGGTGATGAGGAGGTTGAAGCTGCGTTATCACCCACTCTCTTATTGCTTCAGTAAGAGTCTGGGTTTAATCGTTCGATTGTCTCGCCGACTTTCCCAGTCTCCCGAGTGTTTCGGGATTGGATGAGAAGAGTAACAGACAGCGGGGGCCCTACAGCTCAGTGACTCTACCACAGTTTAGTCTGGATATCTCGATTGTGCAGTGGGATTGGTCGGTTGGCTTCAAAGTCTGCTCGCCCCCACCCCTTCCGTACAGACGGACCAGTAGCGTAACTGATTCCCATCCTGGACTAGTTGATTTGTGTCTCGTGCATGATATTGATTATCCGGGGGAAGGGTAACGTTGCCAAGTAATACCACGCATTTTCCCTCTTCAACCACTTTATGTTTAACGCTATCTTCCTGCAGGAGACTCATTTTATCTCTTAGAGGGACCACGTTTCGTTCTCTTCATACTATTCTTTCCGTGCCTTTTGGTTTGTTAGCACGAAACGTTTGCGTGGTGTGGGGGATCCTTTTTCACCCGCATTTTAATCGCACCATCTTCGCGCCACACAGTGATACTGAGGTGTGAGTAGTATGCATTAATGTTGTCGCCCTTGATTAACGGATATTTGACGTCTTCCTGATCCATCTTGCAGAAGTCTTTCAGTGTTGTCCGCTGTCCCCTTTGTTTTATGCATTGGTGATCGAGTGCCTCCTCTCTTATCTGTATCACTCGGTCTTGGAGTGTGGGCTTCAGTTGCCGTGGGGTATGAGTGTCAAGTATGTTTTTCATGCAGACGATGTGAATCTGTTTTTTGAGAACTCGACATCGTTAGGATCTGCGCTGGCCTTTGTCCACTGTTACTCTAAGATCATTGCTTCCCAGCACAACCATGCTCGGTGGGTGGGCAAATGAGCATCGGCTACCGACTCCTCGTTTGAACTGAGTGTTGGTGGGGCAGTGCACGATTACCGCTACTGCCCTGCTATCTTTGTTGGCAGGGCGTAGGTGATGAGGAAGTAGATACTTCTCTTGGTCTTGTATCTTGGGGCTATTTCTCCTATGGACTGCAATATACGGGCTATTGAGCGCTGTGTCCTCGCCTTCCTGTGGGGTGGCAAGCCTGAGGTAAGAATGAGTGTACTTGGTGATAGAGTGGACATGGGAGAACTTATTGTGTCCGCAATCAGACTGATTTTGTTTTCACAAAGTATTATCTGTAGTCCACCAACTACTTCTATAAAAAAGACTGTTTCTAGTGGCAAACATCTGCAAAGATATCCCTGTGCCACAAGAGGCGTTAATGAGTTATAATTTTTACTCTTTATTACATTTCTTGCAAGACGTTAAACGATAAGATGTGACGTTGTAATTCATATGTGGTGTTACATGCTTCCATTTTCTCTTTAAATAATGAGTGAAGAATAACGTCTGAATTTAAGTGAAATGTACATTTATGTGAAGTTTCTTTCATGCTTCCAATTTCTGTTTTCTTTTTACCTTTCTAGCATTTTTCTGAAATTTATATAAACAATAATTTTGTTTCCACTTAACACTTCCCATCAGTCTAAATTCTACATTTCTATTTTCCCAAATCATATCTTCAAAAACATTTTACCTTTAGGTAAATATATATTAAAGAAAATAATACTAAGTTGAGATGAAAATTTGTACAATGGCTAATATGTTTATAGGTCATTGAGAATTTAAAAAAAAATATTAGAAGATTACAAATTGACAAATATTTGAAGAAAGTGATAAGCATTGTCCACACAATTATAGGACAGATAGTATTACACCAGAATGTGGAAAGGTTTTGGAGAATGTGATTAATGATAGTGAGTCACTTAAAGCAGTTTGTTATAGTGTCATAAAGTCAGCACGTTTTAACTAATGGAAACTCATCTTTATGACTTATTCTAACATTCTTTGACAATGAAACTGTATGTTTCCTTTTCTTGATTGATAGAAAGGGTTTAGTTAAGTGTTTTATAAAAACTTGTTAAAAATAAATCTGCAAATATGGGACAGATTAAGGAATTTGATAAAGAAAATTGGTTTAAGAGTATAATTGCAAAGAATAAATGGAGTAAGGTTTGAGTGGGTAATAGTTACAACAAGTAATGTGCCTCAAAGCTTTTAGCTGCGTCCTTTGTGTTATATAAAAGTTGTTGACTGTGGAATATCAACGAAACTGTGTTATTTGAATATGACGTTAAGATCTTTTTAGTGGCAATCCATATATTAAGAATTCTGCAGACTTAGAAATGTTTTGAGCCAGTACATGGCAAATTATATGTTTAAGTTTTTCCAACTCAAATTACTGTTTCGATTTGAACTGATATATATTAAAATGCTGTTGAAAAAACAATTTTGGTTTATTGATCGAAATATCTGAAGTCATCTAAACAATGTAACCAACAATTAATAAGACTAATAAACTGTGGCTAGCATCTTTAGGACTATTAAATATGATATATGGATATTATTGTTTTACTGTATAGATCACCAGTATGGCCTTATTAAGACAACTATGTACTGTTTTGGGTTCTCTTCTTAAAGAAATATATTGAATTGTTGGATAAGAAATAAACAAGAATAAATAGGATGATACCTGGTATGGTTGGAACCTACTAGTATGAGGGATTAAAATTTTTAAATGAGCTTCTTGTTCCTTTCCTTTATTTACTTAGTTCCTTTGACATTGAAATTGATATATAATTTGAGGAATATATTGCACATCTCCTGATGATATTTCCCATATATCATTAGATTATTCCCTCAACAGTTGGTATATCTATTCTCAAGGTTGTGTATTTCTTGTGTGTATATCATTAATTCTGACTTTGAAGTTCACGTGACATGCTGTGTTGTAACTTACAAAGTGTATTATTTTTCTTGTGTGACATCATTTTTTGTCTACTGGCTGAATGACACATGTCAAACGTTTATGGAATTAGGTTATAAAATTAAACCTTTAAAATAAAATAAAACTCGTAATCTTGAAATAATATATCAACTCATTCGATGATGAGATTATTATGATATGATGATTAAAAATATCGGCTCACAATCTGCAATTCGCGTGAACGAAAAATAACGTCGAACGTTTGTTGGAACAGTAAGAATAAGAATAAACCAGATTGTTATTTCCTACTTTCCTGGTAACAGAATTGTCCAAGATATAGCGATAAATACTGTTGGCCGGTTACTTTCCAAATAAACGATAGTTCAAAATAGAGACGCCAAAGAATAACCTGATAGTCTTCATAGACCAAAAATGAAACTAAAAAAAATATATAAAAACTTCCATCTCGAAGGGCTTGAAGAGAACTAATGGTTAATATGCCAAGCTGTGTGCATCGAGATATACATTCGGAATGGACAAATTGCTAATGTAAAAATGTGCAGCAATGTCCTTTATGTCTTTCGCCACAATATTTCTGTCCGACTAAGTGTCACGGCAACAGAATACTCAGTCAAAATTGAATTCTGTCATTACCCGCATTAAGAATATTGGTAGTTAATATGTTGCTAACATGAGATTAATTTTATTTCCCATTAATGACTGTAATTACGAGTGTAATTATACAGAGAAATAATTTGTATAATAGGAAATTTATAGCAATAAAATCTCCACTATCTCTAGCGCTTCATCGAGCTTTTTTGTTTGTGACGGATTTAATATCATCTCAATATTTTTGTTTCTTTCACTTTGATACATAATTATATATTTACGCAACTTATATTGTTAAATTACATTGTGCAAATCTGTTTTGTTCCCTAAAGATTTTCGAGTGTAAGAAGAACAACAAATATTTTACAAAATTACAAACGTGTCTTCAGATATAGTTGTTAAGTGAACTTTTAATAATGTAACCTTAAATTTATAAATGGACATGCCGAGAAACAGTTACGTATAATATAATTGTACTGAGACAGTCAGTTTATTATAAGTCAATGAAAACGCGCAGCAAATATATAGATTTGTCCTTAGTTGAAAGATATGTCATTCTTCATACAGTATAAGTGATGGCATTCTCCGTTAATGATGTAAGTTGTGATAGATTCTCGGTTAGAAATGAAATGAACGAGCTCAACTAAGATCTAGAATGAACGATGAGGTTTTATTGAAACGAAGTAACCGAACAAGTATCAACACATGCTAAATTAACCAACAAATCTTCGATCATGTGATGGTACCCAGATACTTCGGACATGAAATAATAAAAAAAAAAATATTTATTAAGATATTGAATACATACAGGAGTTCTTAAATACATATAGATGTATAGAAAATATTAAGGTCCAACCAAAACAAACAAGTCAAACGGAGAGTGATATGGTGTTAGCAATGACGTCTTTTTGTGACATCATCTATATCATTTATAGTTTTTAGAATACCTTTTTTCACTGAGCAACCGTGTAATATCGCGCAAAATTAATTTTAAAATTAGAGTTAATTTACATTTAACTTTAAAAATTATAGTAAATAAAACTAATTACGCTGCTTTCTTAAAGTTACGTAAAATATGTATGAATACTTTCATACGAATGGACGCCTTATCTTAAAGCTTAGTGTGTTATCGTTCTTAATTAAGAGCTTGATAACAGAAAAGAAGGTGGAATAATTTATTTAACTTTATCTTTAATACATGTATTTTCTTTGACGGATAATATCAACTTCTATGTATAAATACTTAAACGAAACTCACGGTGTTCTGATGTCTTATGTTCTTGTAGCTAGTAACCAATACCAATACCTAAATCTTATTATAATTATATAATTTGTTCTTATAAATAGAATAATAATTATTGATTTCTTGTGGGTTCTTTTTTAATCTCGATATTCCTACGTTCTTTTTACGCTAGAAACTTGGTTTCGATACCCATGGTAGGCAGAACACTGATACCCCTTTGTGTAACTTTGTGCTTAAAAACGGAAGCAATTACATTAATGGTGTTATCAAAATGTGATTAAAATTCAAAAATCCTATAGTTGATAAAAAATAAAGTATCGTACACGAAAACTAATGATGTGATGTTCCTGTGATTAACCAGATAATTTAATTGCAGTGTGCTAGAAATTTTATAAGAAACTCTCGGTCGACATTTACTACTTATATATTTCTTATGTAACGTATAACGTTTTTGTATATTTATTTCATCCACTTTGAGAGTGCTAAATATTCAAAAACAATTTAAGTGTCGGATATTATCTGATGATATTACCCATTTATTTATACGATGTCGCCTTAGGATAAGTAATTTTGCACGTCAAAATTGCAATAGTGGCTTAGTTTATTTCAAATTGAAATAACAGATGCCGCAACTATTGAAATATGAATAAAACGTCAGATGTGTATCCATATTTTATTCTCAAACAACAATCGCTTACGCTTCTCCAATGAAATAACTAGTCGTAATATTAGCATTAGGACTGCACGAAACTAAGTAAAAACGTCACTTAATAGCTTTTATTACTTCAAGGACTGTAGGTTTTATGTAAAAAGAATTCTTCATATTCCAGGTAAGTACCTTTTAGCATGCAATAAAAACTAGAGAACAAACTTCACGAGAAATATATTAATATATAACCTAATCATACAAATTCTGTTTATATTTCCGTTCATAAAATGAAGGTTTGCTTTCGTTGCGATTGTCTTCAGAATTTGAATTGTGTATGATAGAAAAATATTAATATCATCATAAAAAGGGGATAAGTATTTCATAGAAATTAGCAGCTTTCCAAACAAAAATAATAAATAATTAAAGAATATTCTTAGAATCAAGTATTAACCTATTTATTTAGGTTTTACAAGCGTATTACACATCAGGATTTTATAGAATGTCTTTACTATTATTTTCTTATAATTTTTGGTTCTAAAATTTCGACAACCATAAGTATATACCCGAAAAAAAAAACTGTTGAAGTCAGTTCAGTATAATTTTTGAAAGTTAGCACTTTTAAGATTTTATCTTAAATATATTCGTATAATTTCATATTTATACATCTGTCAATTTCCTTTGCGTATAGAATAAACTGAGTGCAATGGAAAGAAGTACCTTATTTTCTTCATTAGTACTCACCATTTAAAGACTGATACAAAGCTCTAAATGTTTTCCGTCTCCATTATAATTCTTACTTAGTGGACAATAAAATATGTATTTCTAGAGAAATCACATTGGTGCATATTAGAGATACGTACTCCGTTAACTAAATATGACTACACTACATCAAGTTTTCTTGCATAACTTTTCATTCAAAAGATTATAATATTAAATATGACAAGAGTGTTAAAATTACCGAATATAATGAAGTGCATTGAATTTACCAGTGACAGAAGTCATGTTAACAAGCTGGTAATTTAGTACCTAATGTGTTACAAGGATGAATCAATGTTATTTACTTATTTTGTGACCTCTTTATGGAACAATAAATTATTTGTATAAATTAATATTGCTTGTTAATATATATAGTTCATGTGGGAATAAAATTATGAACTTTGTACATTGAAAAATAAATCTTTCCAGGATTTATAAATCATTATTATAATTCTTCTTTCCTGAAAACTGACGGCTATAATTATTTTCTAAGACATTCTAGATTTTCTGGACAAAGTGAATTGGAACATAAGGAAACACAAATAAATAAGAATATTAAAAACAGGATTACATAAAAAAGCAAGTTGAAACAATTCATTTGAAATGTCAAAACCATTCGTATCTCCGTTTTACAAATACAGTGTCCAGTTAATGGAATTATTCTAGCTTCACTAAATTGTTTCACCTACTGTAGTGAATGTGTAATGGTTAAACAGGTTCCAGACATCTCCAAACAGGCATTATAGAATCACCGTGCAATACTTATGTCTGTTTTTTATGTACCAATTATTCTACATTGCGGCTATACTAATGTTTGATAATTTTCACCAGAGTAATAACCCGAACTCTATCTATCTTATTTCTGTACAAATCATTAGACATTCTACCGTTACTCGATGTTACAGTCCTTACAAAGTCAAAATTAATTTTCACAGAAATTTTTGGTTTTGTTAATTCTGTGAGAAAAAGTACATATGATTGATTTCTTACCCATAAAGGATGGAACAGCAATTTGGGTGCGCAATCTATAATTCGTGGATCTTTCTTAGCTGTTGGTTATGGGTTTTCTGTGTCGTTGAGTCTTATAATAGTGCGTCGGATGAATTGTTTCCACTACGCTGTAATTTAATTTTGACATTAATATTCCTTTCATGCATTAGAAAGTTTTCAAATTTCACGTGAAACATTTGGTTTTTATTATTATTTTCATTAAAAACTCATTTGTACTTTTAGTACATTTCATCATTCCTTTAAAAAACATAAAAATATGACGTAAATTTAAATTATGCTTTTTTTAGATAATGATAACAAATTATAACACGGAAACATAATGTTTACACTAAATAGCTCAAATTTCACATCATCATATATATACTCTTCAAAAAAAGAAACGCAAAAGGCAAAATTTGAGACATATTGTTGACAAGTTTATTCCGGGTAGTTCTGTATGACATGTGTTAAACTTTGCACATTTACTGCTGAACATCCAAAGTCTGCAAAGGCGAAGTCCACGCTCACTAGTTGAAGTTTAACGTCACTCAACATCAATAACAAGTATGCCCCCCGTGAGCATCAATAACTGCTTGGCATCTCCTGCCCATGGAAGCGATGAGATGATGAATCACATCCTGTTGAATGGTTGTCCACTCAGCCTGCAAAGCTGCTGCAAGCTTAGGTAGAGTCTGCAGTTGAGGTTGTCGCCTTTGCAGACGTCGGTCCAACTCGTCCCAAAGATGTTCGATGGGGTTTAAATCTGGTGATCTGGAGGGCCAGGGAAAAACGTTGATGTTGTGGTGTCTCAAGAAGACATTGGTGAGTCGGGCGGTGTGAGGACGGGCGTTGTCATGTTGAAAAACGTCGTTGACGTTCACCATGATGGGTTGCACATGGGGCCTGAGAATCTCGTGGACGGTTGCGTACGATCTAATCGGAAATCCTACGCAGCCCTGGTATGGCTAAGGCAGTAGACGTTGTAATGATGGTCCTATCCCTAAGGTGATGTAACCGGATGTTGCGATGTTGTGCGGGCGTGGTCACACGAAGTCTGCCAGATTGCGGACGGTCACAAGTTTATCCATGTTGTTGGTGACGATTCAATAGCCTTGTGATGGCGCTTGGGTGGACTTTCACAGCTCTGTCAACATCTGATCGAGATTCGCCTGCTTCCAAACGTTGTTACGTTTTGTTTCAGTCAGTCTTGGCGTAACTGTTTTGCGTGTGTGGCTTAACACTGAATTATGGAAACCGAGAACCCGTCACTTTTATAGGGATTTTGCACATGTTGCACTTGCAGAACATGCAGATCTCTCAAACAAATTCATTGGACACGAATGCGTTTTGGCGAAAAATCCGATGTTTTCCTCCGTTTTCAAAGTGCACAACTTTTATTGTCGTTTTGGTCTGACACGTGTAACATCACATACTCTGACCTTGTAACGTTATTACATATATTTCTCTTTAAAATAACAAAAATATCCCTTTTGCGTTTCTTTTTTGATGAGTATATATTATTTTTATCATATAATGCTGGGCGTTTTAACTATTGAATTACATTTCTATAGTGGTAGCATCTATTGCTTCAACGTGAAAGACGTGACGCGTGACTACAAATTACACGTACACGAAAATATGTACAAAGTGAATTAGAAAAAAAGATTGAAACTAATGTACATAAATAAACCTACATTTCATGTATAGATTTGTGTATAGTAATGAAAGAGACTGCAGACAAAGTAATACGAGCAAAATGAGTTTTGTTGAAAAATAATTATAAAGCAATAAAGGTAGGTATTTTGACAAATGACAGAACTTTTGCTGAAGGGAGGGCAATGGATCTCTTTACGTTCTATTATAAAATTATAATTATGTCTCATTTAATATATCTATAAATACACTCTCAGAATCTAATTCAGATTAATAGAATATGAACTTATATAAACATAGTATAATTACTATTATTCTCAAGGATCATGTACTATCCAAATATATGGGTTGTCTCTTTATGTATAATACGTATCTCAGGCAAGACATGGGAGTGAATACAACATTACCCACCAAAAGATCACAAAGCAAAATTAAGATTAGGATTGTTTATTTGGGTTTTCAATGTTAAGCTGTACAATGGAATATTGTGTTGAGTGAATTTATGACTGAATCACAAAGATAAACTTTGGATGCTTGTTTATTTCTACTAGGTTTATAATTGTTATCAAAGTTTGGTTAATAATAACTTATGTGACACCAAATCAGAAGTGGCAAACTCATGCCTCTATACTGATGAGTTAGACCACCAGAAATGATGGTTTAATAAAGGGTTATTGTCTTCGTTCCAAGAACGGTCAAATATATTAATATTTTCAAGTCTTTTCCAAGACTTTAGATCCATGAAAGGTTGTGCTGGACTTAGATAATAAGTTATGATCTCACCAAAGCTTTAAACAATAAAATTGCTGTACTTTTTCATTACTTTGACAACCTTCTGAAAACAATTGACAATTCTATAGAAGCTTTCAGTTATTCTAGCTTAACTGATGCCTATTTCAACTTTAGATCCATTTCTTGAGGAGAGTTCAGGCTGAACTCTAACATGGAGTCTCTTATACCACATGTTATAATGTTCCGGATGGCTTAGACTAGCTGTAGAACACCATTATTGTCATTGGACAGTATAGTTTTTTTTGTACATCAAGACTTCAACACATCTTCTACCATAGGCTCTGCTAGTGTAATGGAGAGACTGAGCTAATACATGCAGTGCTGGGTAAAAGTGTTACACATTTTACTGGGCTGATTCTTCCATTCCATTACAGAATATAAATTTCAACACTTCAATAATGTTTCACGGATCCCTTTTGAGAACTGAATTGCTAGAGTTAGAATAACAATTATTCATTTGCTTTCCCCTATATGTGTAACAAGGGCATGTCATAAGAGCTTCACTTGATTAAATATACTGGTAAAATTTAGTGTCTCATATAACTCTCATAGTACCCCAGGCAATGTCTTAACAATATAGAAAGAATATAGCAAGGAACTATCACATGGTACGGGTTTATCTAGAAGGAATCAAGTTAACATCACTCTACAAATGAAGCTTAATTTAAAAATGTGGGAAATTCAAAAACAAACCATGATGTATTAACGTGAAAATAGGAAAGAAAGGGAAAGAACATCTAAAATTAATTACACTAACATTAAGAGTCATTGTTTATACAGGTCTCAAAACAGAAGAAAGAGTGCCATTCATTTCAAGCATTAGATGAAGATAAATCTTGACGCATTTGAGCTTTGTATGTGATTATGATGGTGATTTATGACAAATAATTTTAAACGAAAATATAACTGGTAGTTTGGTAATAATTTTTCAACGTATTCGATGGTGGATCTGACATACCTAAATACTTAGGCGCTCGACTCATAATTTATGGATCGATAGATTGCAGATTAGCTTTTCACATGCGGCGGAGGAGTAAGAATGAGAAGGACTGTAAATTTTCCTTTTCGTTTGTAACAGAATTACTCAAGAGATGGCAGTGTGTTGTGCTGGCATTTTACACCACACAGGGTCGACAATTGAAAAATACATACACCACAAGACAGCTTTTGTAGATTTACCACAAACAAATAAACTCTCTACCTCGAAAAGCTTAAACTGGACTAGTGGGTGATATGCTAGGCAGAACTTCATTAGGTAATGGACATGTAACAAAACTGAAAATACGTATCAAATATAAAGATATGTCCCCAGTTAAAAGATGTGATGCTATTCTTTGCATAATAGAATAAATGATGGAGTGTTCGTTTAATGAATAAAATAAGTGATAATTTCTTGGTTAGAAATAAAATAAACAAGAAACACTAGCTCGTTTTAGATCTAGATTTAATGATAAAGTTTTTGGTTAAATATAGATGTATACAAAATATTAAGGGCTACAGGACGCCAATAGAATGACCAAAAAAAGATGGAACAAAAAAAATGCAACAAAAGGAAATAGACTGATCAAGACATAAGCGGCAAGCTTATGGACTTACAACACTTAGAACATGAAGCCGACTAAGGAATATATGGTAACATTGAGACACAATGTACCTTATACTCAACGTTTAGTATCAATACAAATGTATTTAAAAGAAAAACAGTTGTGATGTATGTAATCATGTCTTTAAGTGACTTAAGCATTATCTTCCATAGCGTTTAGTATATAACCCAATTTTTTTTTCAATTATGCGCCTTCCAACTTTACGCTGCGATGCTTTTTAGAATTTGTGTTGAAATCAACTTAACTTGAACATTTTAGTAAAGAAAACTAATTTCACTGACCTCTTATAGTTGCGTAAAAATTCTGCCTGCGATTAAACATCTTATTTTTTTTAAAAAATGGGAATTTTATCGTCCTTCATTTAGGGCGTAGTAACAGAAAAAAGAATGTAGAAAAACATTATTTAATTTTATCCTTTATATACTTTTGATTCTTTAACGGATACTCTCAACTCGCAAGTATGAATACTTACAAGAAGCTTGCAGTGATGGGATGACACCTGTTATAGCAGATAATAGTTTATATTACTATCTAAGTCTAATTATTATTTATTATATATATCATTATTAAAAGGGTAATAATTATATATTTTTTTATTTTTCTCTTAACTCTGGGTATGTGTTTTGGTTTGTTTTGAATTTCGCACAAAACTACAAGAGGGTTATCTGCGCTAGTCGTTCTTAAAATAGCAGTGTAAGACACGAGTGTAGGCAATTAGTCATCACCATCGATCGCTAATTCTTGGGCTACTCTTTTACTAACGAATAGTGGGATTGACCGTCGCTTTATAACGCCTTAACGCCTTAAACCTTTTGTGTAGGATTGCGCTTAATTACAACGGACACTAAGTTGTTATTTACCTTTTAGACTGCTAATTTCATTTAATATTCTTACGTAAGTAGATGTTAACTCGATAGCGATTATTCGTTTCTTTTAAATGATTACTATATTTTTTATAGTTGAGACAATAAGTAAATTCTTTACGATTTTTGAAATTTTTTTCAGCACATGGAATTATTAACATCATCAAAAATGGAATTTAAATTGCAATTTTTTTAACTCGTCCAGATGGCGGTTGAAGATTGAATATTTATTTCCGGAACATTTTTGCTTTCGAATGAAAGAAAAAAACATATATTTAGTGAATCTTATTCTCAGCGAAGTCTCATATGAATCGATACGCTCTAATTTATTTTTCATTCACAAATTAAGGAGTCGATGTTATACAGTAGTCTCTAGTTGAGATCAACACTTTATTATTAATTACTACATTTTTAGACTGTTATGCAAAACGATGAATTACAACGATTATTAGAAGGGTTAGTGGTAAAGTTTAATTCTATATTTGGTTTTATTTCTTTGCGGTTCATATATCACGAAGTCTCCACAGTGGCACATTGGTATGCCTGCGGACTTACACTACCATAAACCGGATTTCGATACTCATGGTGGGCAGAGCACAGGTAGTTCTTCATGTAGCAAAGTGCTTTATAACAAACAAGAACAAGGTTATATGTGATGAAAGGTAATGCAACGGTAAGAAGTAAATTCATAAATCAAGTAGAATGTGATTAAAAGTCTATTAATCTGGGATTAAAGGGAAAAAATATTTTAAACTGAGCTTACAAAATTATTTAATGTTCAACTTTCAAATTCTATTTCTTTATTTATAAAATAAGATTTACTCTTTTTTTTAAAAATCTGAAGTTTTTGTAAATTTTCAGTTCATATTATCTATTTATCTATATCTAACACTCACGTTCGAATTATTTTAATTTTATTTGTTAACGTTCCCAGGTTACTTGTTAAAATAATATTTTATTTAACGTTTTGTTTTGTTAGTTATTATTTTATTCAATCCTGGTACAAAAGAGGCTGAAAGTATGAAGATTTTCTTTTCAATATTGTATGATATTCACCTCGAACATAAATAAATATATATATATATATTTCAGTGATATGAAAACAGTGATATTTATGCCTAATTGAAGTTTGATGAATAAACAAAATCATGAGGAAAAACTGCGTTAAAAACAGTTTATCCCAACCTCTGATTAATTATATTATAAAAGTAAAATATTGAAGCCATAAATCAAAACACATAAACTTCAAGCTATAACGCAGAATAATAAAATATATTCTACATTTTGGAGGTGACAGCGAAAATAGAACCTAAATTTTTATGGGGATACACCGTCTATCAGTCTTAACCTCCAAATCACTAGTCTCACATCAGAAAATTAGAAATTAGGAAAGCAAGATGGGGTCCTCAAGTCCACAACGTTCCAAGTCTATATCACCCTTCACTGAGTGCAGACATTTGTAGGAAGGTAACTACTCTCCCACGCTAGAATGAGAAAAAGATAAACATAAAAAGATGAATAAATAAATAATAATAAAAAGTACCTATATCAACAGTTTACTCACTATTATATTTCCATTAAAACATTTACATCGTAACAAGTAAACTTATCATTTTATCCACTCAACCACTCATGGCTGTGCTATTTATATTAAGTGAACACTTTGCATTTGATCTTACAGTGACGTTAGAAAACAAACAAAGGTTTAAAATAATATTCAACAATGCCTCACAATAAAACTACTGTATTCTATATTAAAAAACATAAAACAATTTTTATTATTTGCTATGCACTGGAAACTCGTAAGTCATAAAAGTAATATTTGCGGTAATAACACTGGTTTACAAAAAAATATTTTTTGTCTGAGGAACGAATGTGAATAGGTTTTTTTTTTTACTAATTTAGGTGTGCTTAATTCAAATTTATAAACAGTTTTGCTCTATCACCTCTAGTTTTCTGGCTTTTTAATAGTCTCATTTTAGTATATACAGAGTATATACGTGCTTATTTCAACAGTTGCAGCAGCTTATTACAGATAAAACAGGATAGATAAAGATCATTGACGGAATAAATATACTTGGATGACACAATGTACGCAATTCATAGTACCGCAGACAGTTAGAAGTGTGTTTTCTTAGATGATCTGGTGTATTTTGCCTCCGGGATGTCACGCAAGAGCATCCATCAGAAGTCTCCCATCATGCTGGTGTTCCACTTGCCTTGGTAGTTGCTCTCCATCTTCGTAATGTCTTGGTGGAATCTTTCTCCGTGCTCATCACTCACTGCTCCAAGGTTTGGTGGGAACAAGTTGAGGTGGGAATGTAGAAAAGAATTTTGAGTGACATTCGGCATCCCATATCCTCATAAGTCTTTAGCAACTTCTCAATACAGGCTTGGTAATTTGGTACGCGTGTGCTACCAAGGAAGCCAAAACAGACTGACTTAAATGCTTCCCATGCTCTCAGTTCCTTTAAGGTAAGAAGCTCCTCAAAATCAGTATCCTTCAGCACTTCTCGGATTTGAGGTCCGACAAAGATGCCCTCTTTGAGCTTAGCAGCCATGAGACCTGGGAACACAGTAGACAAGTGTTGGAAGGCAGCACCATTTTTGTCCATGGCCTTCACGAAATTCTTCATCAATCCAAGCTTGATGTGAAGAGGAGGAAGAAGCACCTTCTTCATGTCAACCAGAGGAATCTCTTTGACGCTGTGTTCACCAGGAACAAAAATGCTTCTAGACCCCCAGTCTTTCTGCTTGTGATGCTGGGATATAGCTCGACTATTCCAGAGACAGAGAAAGCAACAGTACTTTGTAAAATTAAATCATATGTAAGGCAATAATAATTATGTGCGTCGTTGGAAATTGTAATACAAATATATACCCAAAAGATTGTGTAACACAATTGTCGAGGGACACCAACCTCCTGCGCTGACTGACAGTGCACTACTGGCTGTTGATTGAGACGTGTTCGCTACGCTTAACTGCCAAAATCCGTCTTGATATATAGCTATATATATATATATAATGTAATGCTATCACTTACATTTATTGCATAATAACTAAAAGAGAAGACATAAGTCACACAATATTAGAAATTAACCCTGAATGCATATACGCCTTTATATACAGTATGTGTACAAAATGTACAGTATGCATATCTAAAAAACTAGAGGTGATGAGTAAAAACGGATTTCAAATCTGAATTCAGCACCCCTAAATTAGGTTAAAACAGTTGTTTTTGTGCTTGCTTCAATTTCTTTGTAAACCAGTGTAATCAGCGCACATTTCATACACATAATATGTGTATATTAAACAAAGAAAATGTTTCAGCGTTAAGGTAATCTAACTATAAAACAATGGTGATTAAAACTGGTTTCACTGAATTTTTACATAAAAGTCAAATATGTATGAAGATTGCAAGTAATTATCAATAATTTTAAATCCTTATGGTAAGGTTGTGGAGATTAGATATCAAATTTCGTATTGTTATTGTTCTATACGATCGTCTAAGTCTATTTATTAATTGACAAGTTTATTATCATTAACAAGAGGCTAATTATTAACTAGCATTTATTCCATGTCTTGACTTATTAAGTAGTACTATCTTAGCGAACCTACATTGGCTATGAACCGGAACCGATTCATTCATTTTAAGGAACATAAAAACGCAGATCAACAAGAACCAGTATTTCGAATTTCAGCCATTACTGACACAGGAGATATTTCTACGTTGGACATCTCCGTAAATGACAGCAGTTAACAGAATCAAAGTAGGATTAAGACTAGTGTGTCGTTAGTATTTAATTAAAAATGACAATTATAAGTGTTAAATATTTTTTGCTGATATTACCAATATATTGTTATATTGTCATCTTATGACAAGTTATTTCTATCTTCAAGAGCTCCATAGTGTTGAGGATTGGCTTCATTTATTTCAAATTCGAGTAATAGATGTGACTACTAAAGAAATATGCTATACCATAGCTTATATTCTTAACGTCAGATGTATATCCATATTTTATACCCTCAAACAACAACCCTTTCAATTTCTCCAATCAAACAACAAGTCGCAACATTTGCATAAGATCCGGATGGAAGCAAACGAAAACATCATTTTATACATGTAGCTTTTATTATTTGAAGGACTGTCCACTTGATGTAAAGAGAACACTTCATATTTCAGTTAAGACAAGCAACTGCAATGTGAGTTAGAAGAAACGAGATTGGTTAGAGAATTTTGCGTAAGTAACTTTTAGCGTGTAATAAAGACGATCTAATATACTTGACATAGACTTATACTGAGCTAGTTTATTTCTCTTTGATAAACTAATGGTCTCTTTTCCACGAGGTATTCTTGAGAATTTAAATGGTGTGCGATAGAAAAAATCTTTATATATGTAAAAACGGCTCGTCTGAGTTGAGAAAATATTTTACGTAGAGGAGTGAACAACGTTTCGACATTCTTCGACATCGTCAGGTTCACAAAGAATGAAAGAGATAACTGACCGGAAATTCACCTCATGTTTGATAGGGGTTGTTTATCTGAGTGTTGGAATGTAAAGGGCGGTGTTAGATGTTTGAATGTATAATTTTATATTATTTATTTTATTATTTTTAATATAGGTATAAAGGTGTTTCTTTAGCCGTTTTTACATATATATTTCTCTACAAATGGGGCTTCACGACATCACTGAGAAAAAAACTTTGCTGTAGTCACAATGAAGCTGATAAGCATTCCATAAACTTTAGCAGTTTTGGAAACAAAGAAATAGATAATTAACGAATCCTCTTGGTGTAACCCCCGAGAAAAACCAGTATTATCTATTTGCTTCAGGCTTTACCACAATATTACATGTCAGAAAATATTAAAACATGAAACTTTTGAATTACATTATTTGATGTTTTATTTATTCTTACTTGCTTATGATTTTTTCATTTCTTGAATGTGTACATTCTGAAAAGGAACGATTAATGTCGATCAGTACAAGTTTGAAAAGTTACAGATTGAGTTTTCATTGTTAATATGTCCTTAAATTCATATGTTTTTTCTGCTAGTTTCCCTTCTGAATGAATAAACCGAGCACTATAGAAAGAAGGGGCTCGTTTGTCATAATAATTATTCAGTGTCTTGTTATCTTTATTAAAGAGTAAATTATATGCACCAAATAATATTTATGTGAGAGTCAAATTAATAATTTTGCGTTGGTTAGTTACATATTTGCCGGTTTAATAAAAATATTTTCATAAGTTTCGTTTGCTAACATATCTGTCACTAATACTTTATTTTTCTATCACATTTTAGATTGTCCAGAAAAAAGTAAACGTCACCTTGAGAAGGCACAGATAAAAGAGAACATCAAAAAGAAAGTAGCAAGTCGAAACAGCTCACTTGAGATGTCAAATACATTTGTGTCTTCGTTTCAGAAAATATAGTTTCCTGGCATTGGAATTATCTTAGTCTTACTCTATTCTATCACACACAGTAGCCAATGGGCATTGGTTAAAATCGTTTCAGGTATCTCCAAACAGGCATTATTGTTCCACCGTGGAATAGGCATGGCTATTATATGTGTATCAGTTATTTTACATAGCGATCATTCTTTTATTCCGAAGAACCTGGGTCACTATCTGCTAATTTTTACCAGATCAATTATCGCAACTCTAGCTATCTTGTTTCTGTACAAATCTTTAGATTTATTGCCATTATTCGACGCTACAATTCTCGCAAAGACTGACATGATTTTCACCGCAATTCTAGGTTTTTTGATATATCGAGAAAAAGTACATTTTTTTGATGTCATAGCCATCACGTTATCCATTGTTGGGATCATCCTGATTACTCGTCCTTCATTTATATTTGAGGAAAAAGACAACAACTTGAATGCACAATCTCGAATTCTGGGGTTATCATTAGCTGTCGGGTTTGGTTTTCTCGAATCATTATCGACTATAATAGTGCGTCGGATCGTATCTTTACACTATGCTATAGTGATCTTCCATTACTCGGTTATACAGATCGTAATATTATACAGTTACCTATATATGGTTAACGAAACTATATTTCCAAAATTTGGAACTGTGCCTTGGATTAGAGTAATGATTGAAATACTTGGTTTCACATCCCATTATTTTTATACTAACGCCCTGTTTTTAGAAGAAGCTAGCTTTGTGGCTTTAGTGAGTTCCAAGGAAATTGTTCTTTCCTGCATTTTTCAAATCACTATAACTGGTAAAGATGTAACTTTGATGAGTGTGGTAGGTGCATTATTCGTTACGTCAGTAATAATAATAAAATCATGTCTTCAATTCTGTTGTGAAAGTCCTGAAAGTTTTTTGAAAGCCTGGAATAAAATATGCTTAGTATGCCTTAAAAGTAAAATTGTACCTTCGACTGAACTCTCTCTACGGGAATTATAATATCAAAATGGACATTAAAAAAGTGTTTTTATCAATATTATAAATATATTTAGATTATTTATAGAAGCTCAATAATTATTTTAAAACAAATGAATGTTTCTTATTTAAACGCTGTTTGACTAAATATATTATTTCTCATTAATTTTCTCACTAAATGACCAGTAATATTGAAACTCAAATTTAATGGTATTAGGAAGTTTCATAAAATGATCCTAGTCGAGAAAATGATCAGTACTCGTAGCTCCAAATGTATTTAACTACACAGTATAACTCTTAAAAACATGAACCATAGTTATCTTCTAAATGTTTTAAACAACATAAAGCCATAGAATAGCCTATCTTTCTTCTAACCACTCGAAGTTTGGTTTGGTTTGGTCTTTTGAATTTCGCGCAAAGCTTCTAGAGGTCTATCTGGGCTAGCCATCCCTAATTTGCAGTGTAAGACTAGAGGGAAGGCAGCTAGTCATCATCACCCACCGCTAACTCTTGGGCTACTCTTTTACCAACAAATAGAGGTATATTTTGTGTCACCAGTTATCTATCATAAAGACTATTAACCAATGTTGGTGTCGCCGCAGACACACAATGAATTTCCTCCATTTTATGCATAGTGTGATTAACTGTCACCTTATAACGCCCCAACGACTGAAAGGTCGAGCATGTTTGACGCGACGGGAATGCGAACCCGCGACCCTCAGATTACGAGTCGCTCTCCTTAACACCCTTGGTTATGCCGGACCCCACTCCAAGTACCAAAATGAAATGTTCAGTGTAAATCCTCAGATGCCAGTCCTCCAACGTTGAGTCTTTGGATATCATCCAGTACATCTTAATATTCATGTTTCCAGAAAGTAGGGTTGTGGTTTGTATTATATTAGTGTTTGTATTACCCAGTTCCAACCTCAGTAATTTTAATTTCATCATATTTTACGTTGAAAGAGCTAACTGTGTGGCTTTAGGGTGTTCCCTGGAAATTGTTTATTCTTTCGCATATCATGATAAATGGTGAAGCTGTAACTCTTTTCAGTGTGATTGGTACCTTGTTCATTACGATTGCAGTAACAATGAAAGCATAGCTTCAATGATATTCTAAAAGTCTTAAAGGTTTTGAAAGCTTGGAACAAACTAGACATAAAATACTATAGAAGCAGAACAGCATCTTCGACTGAACTTTCTTACATGTAATAACGAAAGAAATATTTCAATGTTTGTTTGTTTTCTAAAGTAATTTTTTATGTCTAAAGAGATAAAATGGAAAATTTAAAAAATAACTAAAATATCATGAAAAATACATGATATTCTTACATTTAGTTTTATTGTTCTTCGACACTAATACAGAATGTTATAAAATTTGGTTAACCAATTTGTGAAAATTTCAGATAATATTGTACTCAAATATTCTATCTTATAGAAAAGCAATTAACATTTATTTTTATATTTAGTACTTAAATAATACAAAAACTAATACATTTAAGCTAATTTTTGTAAACGTACTACGAGTCATCAAACATAAGAAGATGTGAGAGACAAGTACTAAGATAAGCTGTTAAAACTATGTATGCGTAAAGTACATGTAAAAGTCGAAAACAATGTTTATATACTTTTATCTAACATCTGTATTATATCAAATACATTGATATACGTAGTATTTGAGTAGAAATATATAAAGTTTACGGTATCTTCAAAACCTGTCATCAAAGAAGATTTCATAAACTGTTTGTTTAAAACAGCCAACATGCTGCAGTGAAAACTGTTTGCCTTCATAACGAGACTGTAACCATGATAACACCTGTTACACTTGCATTGGCCTAACTAACTTATTCTCAATTTCTATACTGTAATAATATGGACACACATAATCAAGAGTAATCTTTTCATTTGTATTTCATGCAGCGTTATTATTTTACTAACTAATCACATCCAGAAACAAATTGTTGGTGTTTTTAATATTTATTTTCTCTGTTGTAAACATAACAAATTTATATTCTGTTTCGAGTTTATCTATATTAGAAAGAGTGTGTCGTGTTTTTAATGTATGAGTAGAAAAACTGTATTCCGCATTTTAATTTAATCCGAAGACAAGTTTAATGTCTGTATTCTATTTGTTAACCTTCACTTTATTTCTCGGAACTAAATTAAGAGGTATTCTTCTACAGTTAAAGTACGATCCCTCGTAGACTGTAAATGAGTGAACAACGAGTAGAGCACACCTAGAAGTGATATTTTAACACTGTCAGAAATATTAATTATACGGTCTAATTAACTTATTTCATTTTTTTTGTTTATTGTATTATATTTTTCTTTTTATGGACCTATTGATTATCCATACAAATTTCCAACTATATTTTTAAGCACTTGTTTTTGAGAAACACTATTGGTAAAAATCATAAACTGACAAAAATCGTGATGCATTCGAGTTTTCATATGCTTGCGATTACTGACAGAACGAAAATATTTAAAATTAAATATAACTAGTAGTTTTGTAATGATTTTTCATCTCATTCGATGCTGCACCCAGTTGCTAAGCGGTGGATTTACAACGCTTAAATCCGGGTTTCGATACCGTGGGGGGCAGAGCACAGATAGCACATTGTGCTTAATTCAATACAACAACAACATTCAATGCTGGTCCACACCTGCTGTAATGACTATGGCTCTCGTCTTACATTCTGTGGTTTGTATTTGAAATTAACGCAAAGTTACACGAGGTCTATCTGTGCAGGCCGTCCCTAATTTAACAGTGTAAGACTACAAGGAAGGCAGATAGTCATCACCACTCACCGCCATTTCTTGGGCTTCTCTTTAACCAAGGAATACTGGGAATGACTGTCAGAATATAACGCCACTACAGCTGAGAGGGCGAGCATGTTTGGTGCGACGAGGATTCGAATCCGCAATCCTTTGATTACTGGTCGTGTATGTTAACCATCTGTCCATTCCGCGCCCTCATGCGGTGAAGCAGTAAGAATGTAAAGGATTGTAAATATCCCTTTTAATTGGTAAGAGAAATAATCAAGAGATAGCAGTCTGTACTGCTAGATGTGTACACTTTCGAGTACGTACTTTTGAAATTAAAGAAACCAAAAGACTGGAATGAATGTAGGAGTTTTCGTAAAATTTAGATGTACACAAAATAAGAGTGAAAAAGAAGTCATTAGTAACAAACAACAAACGAAGAAAATGCAATAAAACAAATAGACTGATGGTGATATAGTTCCAAGTTTATGGGCAGTAATATTTAGACACGTTATACTTTATACTCATGATCTATCATAAATACGAATGCACTTTAGAATCAAACACATATACTGTATCATGTTGATTGATTTAAGATTTTTCTCCTCTTACAGCATTCGTTATAAGATGGGTAAAATGCATAAACTATCTAAAAAATCTGAAGAGTAATTACACTGATTAATAATAATATATTATCCGTATTAGCAACCTTAATAACCAGTTTAATCGTGGACACACAAGAATTTTGTATATATTTTAAATAATTTAATACCATGTACTCTGAAAAAGAAATAGATCCCAGCGGTAAATATCCAAGAGGAAATTAATAATCAAATACTCCTTGGTGTCTCATAGGAAAGTCTAGAGTTTATTATGCTGACAATTTGGGTTTCATACTTCGAGTGGACATAAGATTAAGTAAGATAGAAAGGTCATTATGTTGCTGTATACTTAAGAAAAGTTTCCAAAGATAACTACGGTCTTTTTTTTAAGATATAGTTAGTATCATTAAAAATATTTTGAACAACAACTACTGATCATTTACTCGACCAGGATCTTTTGATGAACTTTCCTAATATCATTTAAATCTGATTGAACAGTAATGGACATCACAGTACACACACTAATGAGAAAAAAATGTTTTATCAGACTCGAAAGGATTTTCTTAATGGAGGAGAAAATACTATAACTATAGTTAGAAACTTTAGTAGAAGTGTATTAAAATAATTAGCAGATATGTGTTGAAATAGCTAGCTCCTAGGAATGCTCACAAAAAGTTATTGTTATGCAATATCAGTGAAAAACTAACTAATTATAGAAAATTTGATTTCTTTGGTATATAATTTATTTAAGTAAATTAAAAATTTTAGGCATCGTTTCTTAGAATTGTTAGGAAACGACATAAAGTAGAATTTATAAAATGTAAATGTCGTATAATAAAATAGTTATTAATGCGTATAGTATTTTCATCATTCTTGAAGAGAATGTAAAATCGAAACTGCTATGAAAAATGTACTTAACACACTCAACAAAGTCACATCTACGCCAGTTTTCGTAACTTGAAGGATAGAAGAAAAGAGAATTTTTAGGGAACACACTATGTCCAGACAACTTGATTTTCAACATATATGATTATAAAAGAGGATGAGTAATTTGGAATATCTCGACCATGGATATCGTGATAGATATCTTTCGCAGTATCAAAAAAGCGAAAATTACTGTGAAATTCAGTTTTGTTTTCACAAGGACTGCAAAATCGCAATATTGCAGGAACTCTAAAGAAACGTGCATAAACAAAAGATAGAGGGTTCTGATCATTGCTGTTGTGCAAAGTATGAAATACTTGCTTAGATTCTTCGGAAATAAAAATGGCCGCAATGAAAAATAACTGGTACACAGAACACAACCATGTAAATTCTATGGTAAATCATTAAAGCAAGTTTGGATAAATCTGGATTTAGTTTAACCATCACACATAGATTGTTGTGATAGCTAAAACTGAGTAATTACAGCATAATTCCGATACTAAAAAATATTATTTGTGTCATTTCAAACAAATGGTTTTCACTTGGTACTTTGCGTAGTCCTGTTTTCGATATTCTTCTCCATCAGAACTTATCGACGTATATGTCAGATCGCAACAAAGAATATGAGACCAACCAGACTCACCCGGGAGTGTGTACAGGGAACTGGCGAGTATGTATAAACATGCAGAAGCCGGTTCCAAACTTTGTTAACATCCAAGGGTGACGGGTAATGTGTAATTATCCGTTCATTACGCAGCTGTGTCACTGCTGTGGCCTTAAAGGCCAATTACTTAGCGACTGCCAGACCCTGAGGTGCGGCAAGTTTCTGGCAAATGGACATACATATAGTGACTGTGATATAAAATGTGATATCTCTAAAGGTGGTCACACGTTCTCGCGTTGTCCGAGGCGTGTGGCAACATATGGAGTGGTGGCTGCGGGGGTTTCCACCGTCCCACCCTCGAAACCAACAAGTGCCGATGGTGGAGCCTTTGTAGGAGCGCCTGCCGCATCAGAGCCCGTAAATCGGGAAGGAGGGTCTCTCCCGCCAAAGTTCAGGGGGCTTCGGCACTGCAGAAGTTGGGGGACGCTCTGAAAGCCGTATGGGGGGGAGGACCTTTGGTTGTGACCTCTGAGGGGCCTCTGGCCAGCCTGTGTAACCTCCAAGTGTCCTCTGTATCTTTGGAGGCTCTGGCCTCTGAGACTGGTGATGAGGAGGTTGGGGCTGCGTTATGACCCACTGTCTTATTGCCTCAGTAAGTGTCGGGGTTGGATCGTTCGATTGTCTCGTCGATTTTCCCAGTCTCCCGAGTTTCTCGGGATTGGAGTAGGAGAGTATTGGACAGCGGGGGCCCTACAGCCCAGTGACTCTACCACACTTTAGTCTAGATATCTCGATTGTGCAGTGGCATTCGTCGGTTGGCTTCAAAGTCTGCTCGCCCCCACACCTTCCGTACAAACGATGCAGTTGCGTAACTGATTCCCACCTCTGGACTAGTTGATGAGTTTCTAGTTCATGATGTTGATTATCCGGGGGATGCGTAACGTTGCCAAGTAATACCACGCATTTTCCCTCTTCAAGCACTTTGTTTTTACCGCTATCTTCCTGCAGGAGACTCATTTTATCTCTCAGAGAGACCACTTTTCGTTTTCTTCATACCGTCCTGTACGTGCCTTTTGGTTGGTTAGCAGTACACGTGTGCGTGGTGTGGGGGATCCTTTTTCCCCCTCATTTAAATGGCATCATTTTCGCGCCACATAGTGATAATAAGGGGCAGGTACTGTGCATTAATGTTGTCGTTCTTGATTAACGGATATTTGACGTCTTCCTTACCCATCTTGCAGGAAGTCCGTCAGTGTTGTCCGTTGTCCCCTTTGCTTTATCCATTGGTGATCGACTGCCTGCTCTCTTATCTGTATCACTCGGTCTTTGAGTGTGGCCTCCAGTTGCCGGAAGGTATGAGTGTCAAGTATGTTTTTCATGCAGACGATGTGAATCTGTTCTTTGAGAACTCGACATCGTTAGGTTCTGCGACGGTTTTTGTCCACTGCTACACGAAGACCATTGCTTCCCAGCACAACCATGCTCGAAGGGTGGGCAAATGAGCTTTGGCTACCGACTCCTCGTTTTAACTGGATTGAACTTCATCAACAGTCACTTCCTTTGGTGTTCATTTTATCGCGTGCGCAAGAGGTTGCCTGAGGGGAGGTGGTGAAGCGTGTTGGTTCGGCAGTGCACGATTACCGTTACTGCTCTGCTATCTTTGTTGGCAGACGATAGGTGATGAGGATGTAGATACTTCTCTTGGTCTTGTACTTGAGCTATTGAGCGCCATGTCTTTGCCTTCCCGTGGGGTAGCAAGCCTGAGGTAAGAATGGGTGTACTTGCTGATACACTGGACATGAAAGATCTTACCGTGTCCGCAATTAGTCTGATCTTGTGTTCACAAAGCTACACAAAGATATATCTGTAGTCTGCCAACCACGGGTATAGAAAGACTGTTTCTAGTGGAAAAAATCTGCAAAGGTAACCCTGTGCCTTAAGTCGCGTTATTGAGTTATATTTGTTACTATTTATTACATTACTTGCAAGACGTTAAATGATAAGATGTAACGTTGTAATTCATATGTGGTGTTACATGCTTCCATTTTCTCTTTAGATAATGAGTAAAAAACAACGTCTGAATTTAAGTAAAATGGACTTTTATGTCAAGTTTCTTTTATGCTTCCAATTTCTGTTTTCTTTTTATCTTTCTATCATTTTTCTGAAATTCATATAAACAATAATTTTGTTTCCACTTAACACTTCCATTCAGTCTAAATTCTGAAAATGATTGGAAATCATTTTGAACATTTCTATTTTACAGAATATTTTCGATAACATTTTACTTTTAGGTTAATAAATATTAAAGAAAATAGCACTAAGTTGAGGTTGAAATTTTAACAATGGCTAATATGTTTATAGGTCATTGAGAATTGGAAAAATATTAGAAGATTACAAGTTGGCAAATAGTTGAAGAAAGTAATAAACATTGTCTAGACAACTATAGCACAGGTAGTATTACACCAGAATGTGGAAAGGTTTCGGAGAGTGTGATTAATGATAGTGTGTCACATAAAGCAGTTTGATATAGTGTCATAAAATCAGCACGTTTTAACTGAAGGAAACTCTTCTTTAAGACTTATTCTAACATTCTTTGACAATGAAACTGTATATTTCCTTAACTTGACTGATAGAAAGGGTTTAGTAAAGTGTTTTATAAAAACAATGTTAAAAATAAATCTGCAGGTATGGTGAAAGATTATGGAATTTGATAAAGAAAAATTGGTTTAAGAGTAAAATTGGAAAAAATAGAGTAAGGTTTGACTGGATAATAGTTACAAGTAATGTGCCTCAATGTTTTGAGCTGCTTCCTTTAAGTTATACAAATGATGTTGACTGTGGAATCTCAACGAAACTGTGTTGTTTGAATATGACGTTAAGATCTTTTTGGTGGCAATCCTTATATCAAGGATTCTGCAGACTTAGAAATGTTCTGAGCCAGTGCATGGAAAATGATATGTTTAAGTTTTTCCAACTCAAATTACAATTTCGATTTGAACTGATATACATTAAAATGTTGTTGAAAAACAATTTTGGTATTTCGATCGAAATATCACTGAAATCATCTAAACAATGTAACGAACAAGTTATAAGACTAATAAACTTTGGCTAGCATCTATAGGACTATTAAATATGATATATGGATATTATTGTTTTACTGTATAGATCACTTGAAAGATCTTATTCAGATAACTATGTACAGTTTTTGGTTCTCTTCCTAAAGAAAGATATTGAATTGTTGGATAAGTAATAAACAAGAATAAATAGGATGATACCTGGAATTGTTGGAACCTACTGGGATGAGAGATTAGAATTTTTAAATGAGCTTCTTATTCCTTTCCTTATATTTACTTAGTTCCTTTGACTTTGAAATTTATATATAATTTAAGGAATATATATGCACATCTTTTGATGATATTTCCCATATATCTTTAGATTATTCCCTCAACATGTGGTATTTCTTTTCTCAAGGTTGTGTATATCTTGTGTGTATATTATTAATTATTAATTTGAAGTTCATGTGTCATGCTGTGTTGTCACTTACAAAGTGTATCATTCTTGTCGTGTGACATTATTTTTTGTCCACTGGCTGAATGACAGATGACACACTTTAAGGGAATTACATTACAAAATTAAAACTTTTAAAATAAAATAAAACTGGTAATCTTGAAATAATATATCAACTCTTTCGATGATGAGATTATTATGATATGATGACTAAAAATATCGGCTCACAATCTGCAAGTCGCGTGATCGAAAAATGGCGTAGAACGTTTGATAGAACAGTGAGAATAAGAATAAACGAGATTGTTATTTCCTACTTTCCTGGTAACAGAATTGCCCAAGATATAGCGATAAATACTGTTGGCTGGTTACTTTCCGAATAAACGACAGTTCAAAATAGAGTCGCGAAAGAATAACCTAATAGTCTTCATAGACCAAAAATGAAATTAAAAATATATATATAAAAACTTCCATCTCAAAGGGCTTGAAGAGAACTAATGGTTGATATGCCAAGCTGTGTGCATCGAGATATACATTAGTAATGGACAAATTGATGATGTTAAAAAGTGCAGCAATGTCCTTTAGGTCTTTCGCCACATTATTTCTGTCCGACTATTTGTAACGGCAACAAAATACTCAGCCAAAATATAATTCTGTCATTACCCGCATGCAGAATATTGGTAGTTAATATGTTGATAACATTAGAGAAATTCTATTTCCCATTCATGACTCGCTACGAGTGTAATTATCCAGAGAAATAATTTGGATAATACGAAATTTATAGCAATGAAATCTCCACTATCATTAGCGCTCCAACGAACTTTATTAGTTTGTAACAAATTTAAAATTATTTCAATATTTCTGTTTCTTTCACTTTGATACATAATTATATATTTACGCAACTTATATTGTTAAATCTATATTGTGCAAGTCTCTTTTGTTCCCTAAAGTTGTAGAAGATTTTCGAGTGTAAGAACAACAACAAATATTTTACAAATTTACAAACGTTTAACAAAAAGTGTGACAAACGCTCAATAACCAGAAAACTATAGGTATTTAACCAAGAACGTTTTTAGATTTCGAACACAAGAAATTTCAGTGAAATAACTTCGAATGTTAGCATTTCTCCGAGGAAAATTTTATCGGTAAAAATTTCAGATGTGAAGAATATAGCTAGTCAGCATTCGCGTCAAGGGAAATGTAGTTGGATGTCAATGAATGTAATTTGCGTCTGTTAAACTGTCGACAAACTTTTCAGTTTGGCAATGGGTAAATAGCCAATGTGAAAATGCGCAGCAAATATATAGATTTGTCCCAAGTTGAAAGATATGTCATTCCTCACACAGTATAAGTGATGGCATTCTCCGTTAATGATATAAGTTGTGATAGATTCTCGGTTAGAAATGAAATGAACGAGCTCGACTAACATCTTGAATGAACAATGTGGTTTTATTGAAACGAAGGAACCGAACGAGTTACAATTCGTGCTACATTAATTTACAAAACTTCGACCATGTGATGGTACACAGAAACACACAGGACCAACCAAAACAAACATGTCAAACGGAGAGTGATATGGTGTGAGCAATGTGTCTTTTAGTGACCTGATCTCTATCATCTATAGCTTTTAGAACACATATTTTCACTGAGCAACTGTGTAATATGGCGCAAAATTAATTTTAAAAATAGAGTTAATTTCCATTTATCTTTAAAAATTATAGTGATTAAAACAAATTACGCTGCTTTCTTATATTTGCGAGAATTGTGTATGAATACTTTTATACGATCGGACGCCTTGTCTTAAAGCTTAGTGTGTTATCGTCCTTAATTAAGAGGTTGATAACAAAATACAAGGTGGAAGAATTTATTTAACTTTATCTTTAATACATGCATTTTCTTTAACGGATAATATCAACTGGTAAGTATAAATACTTACAGAAAATTTATGGTGTTCTGATGTCTTATGTTCTTGTAGCTAGTAACAAATACCAATACGTAAAAATACTTATTATTTAATTAATTTGTTATTATAAATAGAATAATAATTATTGATTTCTTGTGGGTTTTTTTTTAATCTCGAGAAACTTGGTTTCGATACTCATGGTAGGCAGAACACAGATACACCTTTGTGCAACTTTGTGCTTAATAACGAAAGCAATTATATTCATGGTGTTATCAAAATGTGATTAAAATTCAAAAATTCTATGGTTGATAAAAAAATAAAGTATCTTACACTGTCCTTTAAAAAATACCTCCAATTCATATTTTAAATTCCATTTACTTACTTTTAGAGGAAGATTTACTTATAATTTCATTCAGTTCTAAGGCAATAAATTCTGCCTTTTTGAAATTCTTCTTTTTAATGGTTTGTAATTTTTTCCTCGGATATACATTGAGAGGCACAGCCGTTTTCAGCTGGTAAAGTGTTATTTAAGGTTTTAATCCTTAATAGTGAAAATCAATAACTTTTAACTGTCCGCCAGATCAACTTACAAAAGCATCAGATCTACCTTAACATTATTGTAACATGCACTTATTGGCTACCAAACTGTCTTTAAAGTTCCGCTGGGTCCGACATTGAATAGCGTGTTAAGGCGTGTGACTCGTAATCTGAGGTTCGCGGATTCGCATCCCCGTCGCACCTAACATGTTCACCCTTTCAGTCTGTGGCGTTATAATGCTACGGTAAACCTCACTATTCGTTGATAAAAGAGTAGCCAAAGAGTTGGCGGTGGGTGGTGATGATCAGATGCCTTTCCTCTTGTCTTACACTGCTAAGTTAGGTACGGCTTTGTGAAGTAGCTTTGCGCGAAATTCAAAACAATCAAAAGTTCTGCTAACGTGTATGGTGAGAAACTCAGGTTTAAATAGGTTCTTAAATTGGTAGTGATTTGCTAGTCCTATGACACAAACGGAATGAATAGTAAATGATCTGTTCTCTAACATATTTTTATTAATCAGAATGTTTAGCCAATGATTGAGTGAAAATGCCAAAACAGAAAGTATCCTTTTCAGATACCTTGAAAACATACATCAGATACTTCAATACGTAAGCCAGTTGGATAAGAAAGTTGAATACATCATTTTCAAAACTGGGACAAAGGCTAAGCAATTTTGGTTGGAAATTCGGTCACCCATCTAAACATAAGACTGTTTTTTGTATACACATTCTGATTATTTCATTTACTATACGTTACACAATGCATCACTTTTTGAACACTCTAATTGATATTGAAACGAAAATTATGAATCTATGACCTTTGATGTAACAGTTAGCTACTTAAAACCTCAAGGTCTATCAAAATATCATCAACATATCGTGTGTTAGAAATATGAAACTAATGGTGATTCAATATAGTCAAGGCCAGCTACCATTGAGAAGTGAAATGTTTTGGTTGGAATAATCTCTAGACGAATATACATCGATGTTTACACATAAAATTACATTGGAGATCACTGCAGTGATGAAATGGATTACTTGCAGTTTTGGTCATATTGTTGTTTAATTCATTTGTTATTAGAAAACAAGTAACGATTAAAGTCACGGACCTACAAGCATTGTAGGACCTACATAAAGAGATTGAAAATTTCCAATAAAAATGTGATTAAAAAAATAACTTAATCGCAGTGTGCTGGAAATTTTATAAGAAACTCTCGGTCAACATTTACACTTTATTTATTTAATATGTAACGTTTAACGTTTTTGTATATTTATTTCATCCACTCTGAGAGTACCAAATATTCAAAAACAATCTAAGAAATGTTTTGGATATTATCTGATGATATTATCCTCATATTAAAACGTTGTCGCCTTAGGACAAGTAATTTCTCACTTCAAAAATGCAAAAATGGCTTCGTTAATTTCAAATTGAAATAACAGATGCCGCAACTATTGAAATATGAATAAAACGTCAGATGTATATCCATATTTTACTCTCAAACAACAATCGCTTTCGCTTCTACAATGAAATAAGTAGTCGTAATATTTGCATTAGGTCTGCACGAAACTAAGTGAAAACGTCACATAATTTTTGGATCTAAAATTTCTACAACCATAAGTATATACTCGGAAACGAAACTGTTGAAGTCAGTTCAGTATAATTTTTGAATGTTACCATTCGAGACATTATCTTAAGTATATTCGTATTTTTTCATATTTATACATCTGTCAATTTCCTTTGCGTATTGAATAAACAGAGTGCTAGGAATAGAAGTACCTTCTTTTCTTCATTAGTACTCTTAATTTAAAGATTGATACAAAGCTCTAAATGTTTTCCGTCTACATTATAATTGTAACATACTGGACAATAAAATATGTATTTCTCGAGAAATCACATTGGTGCATATTAGAGATACGTACTCCGTTTCCTAAATATGACTAAACTTCAACAAGTTTTCTTGCATAACTTTTTATTTAAAGGTTACTATAATAAATATTACAAGAGAGTTAAAATTACCGAATATAATGAAGTGCATTGAATTTACCAGTGACAGAAGTCATGTTAACAAGCTGGTAATTTAGGGGCTAATGTGTTACAAGGATGAATCCATGTCATTTACTTATTTTTTGACCTCTTTATTGAACAGTAAATTATTTGTATAAATTAATATTGCTTGTTTAGATATATAGTTCATGTGGGAATAAAATTATGAGCTTTGTGTTTATTGAAAAATAAATCTTTCCAAGATTTATGAATCATTATTATAATAATTGTTTTGTCCTAAATACTAACGGCTATATTTTCTTTTCTATCATACTCTAGATTGCCTGGACAAAGTGAATTGGAATATAAGGAAACACACAAAAAAAGGAAAATATTAAAAAACAGGATTATATAAAGAAACAAGTTAAGACAATTCATTTGAAATTTAAAAACTATTCGAATCTCCGTTTTAGAAAATCTTATTTCTGTACAAATCATTAGACTTTCTACCGTTACTCGACGTTACAGTCCTTACAAAGTCAAAATTAATTTTCACAACAATTCTTGGTTTTTTTTAATACTGCGAGAAAAAGTACATATGATTGATTTCTTAGCCATAAAGGATGGAACAGCAACTCGGGTGAGCAACCTCTAATTCGTGGATCTATCTTAACTGTTGGTAATGGGTTTTGTATGTCGTTGAGTCATATAATAGTGCGTCGGATGACATGTTTGCACCACGCTGTAATGTTAATTTTAAGATTAATATTGCCTTTCATGCATTAGAAAGTTTCCAAATTTTACGTGAAATCTTTGCTTTTTATTATTATTTTCATTAACAACTTATTTCTACTTTCAGTAGATTTCATCATTCCTTTAAAAACCATAAAAAAACACGTAAATATAAATTATGCTTTCTTCGTTGGATATTGATAACAAATTATGACACGGAAACATAAATGTTTACAGAAAAACTGGTGACACAAAATATACTTCTATTTGTTGGTAAAAAGAGTAGCCCAAGAGTTGGTGTTGGGTGGTGATGACTAGCTGCCTTACCTCTTGTCTTACACTGCTAAATTAGGGACGGCTAGCACAGATAGCCCTCGAGTTGCTTTGTGCGAAATTATAAAAGCAAAAACAAAAAACAAACGTTGTTTGTCCCTGGCTACATCAATATTGGTTAATAGTCTTTCTAATAAGTAACTGGTGACACAAAATATTTAAACAACATTTTGTTAATATTACAGTTAATCACATTAATTACTGTTCAGATTCTTAAATATTTTGCGTGTAATGAGAAAACTAGGGATTTCACCAAACTTCCAGCGAATGCTGTGAGAGGCAAATAAATTTGATCTAATCAAGGTGTTACAATATATACTAACCCACCAAAAGTTACCACTATAAAAGAAAGTGATGAAACTTTAATAGTTACTAACAACAAAAATCCTATTGACAGAAAGGTAACTGAACTTCACACATATAAATATGTGGGTGTTTAAATAATATTATCATATCATTTGACTAATCAAATCAGACCTGTGGTAATATTTATAACAACAGGTTCGTACAGAATAATTTCAAAGTAAATACGAATTTAATTGAATGAATTACACTTAATATGAAGAAAAATAAGCAGAATACACACTTGATGCGAAGTAATGATTTGTTATACTGTATAGCTTTATTCCCTGGGGGAGGTGTCGCCATTGAAGTATTCACTTGTATTTATATGCAAAAACGGCTCGTTTGGGTTGAGAAAATATTTTACATAGAAGATCGAACAACGTTTCGACCTTCTTCGGTCATCGTCAGGTTCACAAAGAAAGGGGTAACTGACCGGAAGCTGACCACATGTTTGAAAGGGGTTGTGTAACTGTGTGTCGAAATGTAGAGGGCGGTATTATACCTATATTATATAGGTATAATATAGGTATTAATAGGTATTAATATAATATAGGTATTAATATAGGTATTCTGTATACCTATATTAATATAATAAAATAAATAAAATTATAGATTCAAACATCAACAAGGATTTAAAATTATTGATAATTACTTGCAATCTTCATACATATTTCACTTTTATGTAAAAATTCAGTGAAACCAGTTTTAATCACCATTGATTTATAGTTAGATTACCTTAACGTTGAAACATTTTCTTTGTTTAATATACACATGTTCTCCCTCGTAGCGGGTTTGACGACTTGTATTAACAAAGATCAGGTTATATGCTATTTGTTTTACAGGATACCGTTTTTTTTTTAGCTAAAGATTCTACTTTATATCACAGCAATCTGTGTTTAAACATGGCTCTCAAATAACCTAGTTTCTCATTCATAAAAATGTCGAGCTCGACTAAAAGTCACTCTTTATTACCCTAAGTAGTAATCTTTGGTAAATTCTCATCGTCGCGCTGTTATAACTTTCTTTGTATTCGTATGAAATGAGTGCTGATTATTATCGCAAATATTACTTGTATGACTGATGTGCTTCCAGTGCATAGCAAATAATTTAAATTGTTTTATGTGTTTTAATATAGAATACAGTAGTTTTATTGTGAGGCATTGTTGAATGATATTTTAAACCTTTGTTTGTTTTCTAACGTGACTGTAAAATCAAATGCAAAGTGTTCACTTTATATAAAAAGCACAGCCATGAGTGGTTGAGTGAATAAAATGATGAATTCACTTTTTTCAATGTAAATGTTTTATTGGACAAATAACTGTGAGTCAACTGTCTATATTGGTACTTTTTATTATTATTTATTTATTCATCTTTTTATGTTTATCTTTTTCTCATTCTACCTTGGGAGAGCAGTTACCTTCTTACAAATGTCTGCAGAAAGTAAAGGTTGATATAGCTGTGGGACGTTGTGGACTTGAGGCCCCCCATCTTGCTTTCTTAATTTCTAATTTTCTGATGCGAGACTAGTGAATTGGAGGTTAAGACTTATATACGGTGTATCTTCATTGTAATGTGGGTTCTATTTTTGCTGTCACCTCCAAAACCTAGAATATATTTTATTATTCTACGTTATAGCTTGATGTTTACGTGTTTTGATTTATGGCTTCAATATTTTACTGTTATAATATAATTACTCAGAGGTTGGAATTAACTGTTTTTAACGCAGTTCTTCCTGATTATTTTCTTTATTCATTAAACTTGAATTAGACATAACTATCACTGTTTTAATATCACTGAAATATATATATATATATATTTATTTATGTTCGAGATGAATATCATACAATATTGAAAAGAAAATATTCATACTTCCAGCCTCTTTTGTGATATATGAACCGCAAAGAAATGAAAACAAATATAGAATTAAACTTTTTTTTCTAACTCTTCTCATAACTGTTGTAATTCATTGTTGTGCATAAAAGTCTAAAAATTAGGAATTAATAATAAAGTGTTGGTCTCAACTACAGACTACTGTATAAAATCCACTCCTTAATTTGTGAATGAAAATAAATGAGAGCATATAGATTCATATGAGACTTCGCTGAGAATAAAATTCACTAAATATATGTTTTGTTCTTTCATTCGAAAGCAAAAATGTTCCGGAAATAAATATTCCATCCTCAACAACTACCTGGACGAGTTAAAAAAATTGCAATTTAAATTCCACTTTTGATGACGTTAATAAATCCACGTGCTGAAAAAAATTTCAAAAATCGTAAAACATTTACTTATTGTCTCAACTATAAAAAAGTATAGTCATAATTTGAAAGAAACGTTTAATCGCTATCGAGTTAACATCTACTTACGGAAGAATATTAAATGAAATTAGCAGTCCAAAAGATAAATAACAAAGTAGTGTCCGTTGTAGTTAAGCGCAATACTACACAAAAGGTTTCAAGCGGTATAAGTAGCTAGACATACCCAGGGCTAGGCATGGCCAGGTGGAGAACGACTCGACTCGTAATCCGAGGGTTGCGGGTTCAAATCCTCATCACACCAAACATGCTCGCCCTTTCTTCCGTTGAAGCGTTTTATGGAGACGGTCAATCCCACTATTCGTTAGTAAAAGAGTAGCCCAAAAATTGGCGATTGGTGGTGATGACTAATTGCCTTCCCTCGAGTCTTGCACTGCTAAATTAAAGACGACTCGCGCAGATAGACTCTTGTAGCTTTGTGCGAAATTCAAAACAAACCAAAACACATACCCAGAGTTAAGAGAAAAATATATAATTATTATCCTATTAATAATGATAAATATACTAAATAATAATTAGACTTAGATAGTGATATACGCTATCACCTAACTAACAGATATCATCCGAGTGAAACTTCGTGTAAGTGTTTATGCTTGCTATCTGAGAGTATCCGTTAAAGAATCAAAAGTATATGAAGGATAAAGTTAAATAACGTTTTTCTACATTCTTTCTTCTGTTACTAAGCCCTAAAGGAAAGACGATAAAATACCCATTTTTTTAAAAAAAATAATAAGTTTAATCGCAGGCAGAAACTGTACGCAACTATAGAGGGCAGAGAAATCAGTTTTCTTTACTAAAATGTTCAAGTTAAATTGATTTCAACACAAATTCTACACAGCATCTCAGCGTAATGTCTGAAGGCGTATAATTAAAAAAAAATTGGTTATATACTAAACGCTATGGAAGATAATGCTTATGTCATCACTTAAAGACATGATTACATACATCACAACTCTCTCTCTGTTTGAGTTTTCTATTCATTTTTATTAATACTAAACGTTGAGTATAAGGTACAATGTGTCTGAATGTTACTATACATTCCTTAGTCGTTAAAGCTTCATGTTCCAAGTGTTGTAAGTCCATAAGCTTGCCGCTGAGTTATGATCAGTCTATTTTTTTTGTTGCATTTTCCTTGTTACATCTTTTTTTGGTAATTCTATTGGCGTCCTGTAGCCCTTAATATTTTGTATACATCTATATTTAACCAAAAACTTCATCATTAATTTTAGAACTAGAACGAGCTAGTGTTTCTTGTTTATTTTATTTCTAACCAAGAAATTATCACTCATTTTATTCATTAAACGAACACTCCATCATTTATTATATTATGCAAAGAATAACATCATATCTTTTAACTCGGGACACATCTTTATATTTGCTACGTATTTTCAGTTTTGATACATGTCCATTACCTAATGAAACTCTGCCTAGCATATCACCCACTAGTCCAGTTTAAGCTTTTCGAGGTAGAGATTTTATTTGTTTGTGGTAAATCTACAAAAGTTGTCTCTTGGTGTGTGTAATTTTCAATTGTCGACCCTGTGTGGGGTAAAAAGCCAGCAGCTCACACTGCCATCTCTTAAGTAATTCTGTTACAAACGAAAAGGAAAATTTACAGTCCTTCTCCTTCTTACTGCTCCGCCGCATGTGAAAAGCTAATCTTCAATCCATCGATCCATACATTATGAGTGGAGGGCCTAAGTCTTTAGATATGTCAGATCCACCATCGAATATGTTGAAAAATTATTACAAAACTACCACTTATATTTTCGTTTAATTTTATTTGTTATACATTATAATCGTAATCACATACAAAGCTGAAATATGTTAAGATTTATCTTCATCTAATGCTTGAAATGAATGACACTCTTTCTTCTGTTTTAAGAGCTGTTATGACATTAATGTTACTGTAATTATTTTTAGATGTTCTTTCCCTTTCTTTCCTATTTTCACGTTTGTACATCTTAGTTTGTATTTGAATTTCGCAAAAAGATAAACGATGGCTACCTGCGCTAGCCGTCCCTAATTTAGCACTGTATGACTAGAGTGAAGGCAGATATTTATCACCACCCACCGCCAACTCTTGGGCTACTCTTTTACCAACGAATACCACTGTTGAAAGGTTGAGCATATTTGATGTGACATGGATTCGTACCGGCGACATTCAGATTACGATTCGAACTTCTTAACACACCATGACGGGTTATATGTCTTGGTATCATAATCTAGGTGTTTTGGAATGATTTCAAGTCTTCAGCAAGTTGTTGAATAATCCAATCATCATTACGTAATGCTCTTGTGCGAACTCTTTGATCTTCTGACAACTTTCTACACTTTTCGGGTCGTAACGTAATAACAAATTAATATATAGTGTTAAACACATTTTTAAATAAACCTTTATTTGTAGAGTGATCTTTACTTGATTTCTTTTAGATACACCCATACCATGTGATAGCTCCTTGCTATATTCTTTCTATATTGTTAAGACATTACCTAAGGTACTATGACAGGTATATGAGACACTAAATTTTACCAGTATATTTATTCAAGCGTAGCTCTTATGACATGCCCTTGTTACACATATACGGTAAAGCAAATGAATAATTGGTATTCTTACCCTAGGTAATTCAGTTGTCAAAAGGAATCCGTGATGCATTATAGTAGTGTTGAAATTTATATTCGGTAAAAGAATGAAAGAATCAGCCCAGTAAAATGGAAAGAATTACAAAACTTTCTTTTGTGTAACACTTTTACCCAGCACTGCATGTATTAGCTCAGCCTCACCATTACACAAGCAGAGCCTATGGTAGAAGATGTGTTGAAGTCTTGATGTACAAAAAACTAAACTGTCCAATGAAAATAATGGGGTTTTACAGTTAGTCTAAACTATCCGGCACATTATAACATATGGTATAAGTGACTCCATGTTAGAGTTTAGCCTGAACACTCCTCAACAAATGGATCTAAAGTTGAAATAGGCATCAATCAGGCTAAAATCAACTGAAAGCTTTATAGAATTATTAAGTGTTCTTTAGCAGGTTGTCAAGGTAATGAAAAAGTACAGCACTTTTATTCTTTAAAGCTTTGGTGAGAACATTACTTATTATCTATGCCCACCAAAATCTTTCATGGATCTTAAGTCTTGAAAAAAGTCTTGAAAATATTAATATAATTGACCGTTCTTGGAACGAAGACAATAACCTTTCATCAAACCATCATTTCTGGTGGTCTAAATCATCCGTAAAGAAGCATGAGTTTGCCACTTTTGATTGTGGGGTCACATAAGTTATTATTAACCAAACTTCGATAGCAGTTATAACTCTAGTAGAAATAAACAAGCACTCTAAGTTCACCTTGGTGATTCAGTGTTAAATTTAATCAACACAATATTTCAATGTACAGCTTAACATTGAAAACCCAAACAAACAATCCTAATCTTAATTTTCCTGTGTGATCTTTCGGTGGGTAATGTTGTATTCATTCCCATGTCTTACCTCACAGACGTATTATACATACAGAGACAACCCATATATTTGGATAGTACATGATCCTTGAGAATAATAGTAATTATACTATGTGTATATAAGTTGATATTCTATTAATCTGAATTAGATTCTGAGAGTTTATTTATAGATATATTATCAGAGACACAGTTATATTTTTATAATAGAACGTAAAGAGATCCATTGCCCTCCCTTCAGCAAAATTTCTGTCATGTGTCAAAATACTTAGCTTTATTGCTTTCAACATACATAAAATTACCATTTTAACATACATAAAAATTTGTGTATCTCACCACTGAAACAGCATTTTCTCTGCGGACTTACAACTGTAGCGAACAGGTTTTGTTCCACTTCGTTGGAGAAGTACAGAAATTTTCGTGCTTTTCTGCAATTAGACTACTTTCTTAAAAATAGAATTTTTCATCTTTGATATATTTGTTTTATAAGATGTATTTTCTGCATTTTATGCGAACATACATTAACTTTTAAATTGATAGTACTTTTCTTATAGTTTCTATATTATATCTTCCTTTCAAAGCTGAAAAAGGTTTTAAAATATTTATATCATCATAATGTTCTTCATTCACTGCTAAAAGATCATGTATTTACTTTCTATTTTCATCCAATCTATTAAACTACTTTTTTTTCTAACGGGGACAGATGATTATTGTTTAAAGATTATAAGTTTTAGTTCCATGTATTTATATTGCTAATTGCAAAATAGCTTAGAGTACTCAATCCAAAAAACGATAGTTAGTTTCTGTTAATTATTTCGGTTAAATAATTCTTATCATTAAAAGGTATGTGTATGTATTTACGTTCAACATAGGTATAAAATATATATTTATCACATTTTCATTATAAATTTTTTTAATGTTATAATAAATTTTATATACTTTTTCAGGGGTTTCTCTATAATTTCTTCATGAAGTAATGTTTCATGATTACTTTTAGTTTCTCAATTATAATTATAGAGCTATGTTTTGCTTATTTCATTATCCCGTTTATTATGATATTTATAGATGATGAAAAAGAATTTTCTGTTTTTAATCCTAATTTTTCACATGAGATGATCATTTTAATTTTGACATCTTTAGAAATATTTTATTTCATAACGTATTATATGTAATTCTATTAAACCTGAAATTGTTTTTGCATTTATATGGAGTTCTTTGTTTAGAAACAATGTTTTTTATGTGATGAAGAACATATACTTCTTAGCCATGTTGCAGGAGTTAATTGCGAGTTTGAGGACAAGTCTGAAACAGAGGTGGAGGGAAAAATGTGATACATTTTTTGCTATCTTTTATTCATATAGGGTTTCCAGAAAAAAAAAATGTCATCAATATGTTGCTGCGATTTCGTGCTTTGGGAAGAAATTAGTGATGGCGTATTTTATGAATGTAGAATCATTTGTTTGTTACATGAGAATGTCCAGAAATGTGGTGAAATGTATTCCTTGTAAATGAAACAGATATTTCTTGTTAAGTACGAAAAAACAGATTCATCAGAATATAGTCTTGTTTTGTAATACAAGTGAATACTTCAATGGCGACACATACCTAGGGAATAAAGCTATACAGTATAAAAAATCATTACTTGGCACCAAGTGTGTATTCTGCTTATTTTTCTTCATATTAAGTGTAATTTATTCAATTAAATTAGTATTTACTTTGAAATTATTCTGTACGAAGCTGTTGTTATAAATATTACCACTAGTCTGATTTGATTAGTCAAATGATATGATAATATTATTCAAACACCCACATATTTATATGTGTGAAGTTCAGTTACCTTTCTGTCAATAGGATTTATGTTGTTAGTAACTATTAAAGTTTCATCACTTTCTTTTATAGTGGTATTTTTTGGTGGGTTAGTATATATTGTAACACCTTGATTAGATTAAATTTATTTGCCTCTCACAGCATTCGCTGGAAGTTTGGTGAAATCCCTAGTTTTCTCATTACACGCAAAATATTTAAGAATCTGAACAGTAATTAATGTGATTAACTGTAATATTAACAAAATGTTGTTTAAATATTTTGTGTCACCAGTTACTTATTAGAAAGACTATTAACCAATATTGATGTAGCCAGGGACAAACAACGTTTGTTTTTTGTTTTTGCTTTTATAATTTGCATAAAGCTACTCGAGGGCTTTGGGAAAGTATATCACATCTAGCCGTCCCTAATTTAGCAGTGTAAGACTAGAGGGAAGGCAGCTCGTCATCACCACCCAACACCAACTCTTGGGCTACTCTTTTACCAACAAATAGAGGTATATTGTGTGTCACCAGTTATTTATCATAAAGACTATTAACCAATGTTGGTGTCGCCGCAGACACATAATGAATTTCCTCCATTTTTTGCATAGTTGATTAGCATGCGCTTGGATATAAAAACATAAATTCTCAAGATAACAGTTTCCCAGTGAAATATCAGATAAAAAGTTCTAATCAAATGCTCTCGATGTCTCAGCAGTAAATTTGATAGTTTCTTAACGCTATAATTAGGGAACTGATATTTTAAAGAGCTCAAGACACATCTACCTTGTATAATCAAATATATTTTGAACTACAAGTAATTATCATATACGACTCAAGAATTCTTTGTTGTTTAAATAATTCGCCATGGATGCACCTGAATCTTGTGTGATAATAATATTCTATTTCTTTGGAAATAAATATTTGGCTTCTAAAAATACCCGCAAAAAATTATTTTTGTATAATGTAAGTTAAAAACTTTTAACTGACAAAATTATGGTTTCTTTTTTTTGTAACATATTTAATTAAACTAAAGTTTGTACGTTTTATTTATTTTCTGATCCTAGTTAATGAGATAAAATAGAATTAATTAAAATTCGGCGTTAATTTAAGAAAGGATTTTATAATACTCTTATTTATTTTATTATTCCTATAAAGGAATTGGAGTATAGCTTACTATTCTTCTTCTAAATAATCCTAGGTCTATTTTGTTAAACGCTTTCAGCGAAATTTTCAGGACTTTCAGAATACCATTAAAGAAGTGATTTCATACTTACTACTAACGTATGAAAAAAATGCACACACTCCACTTAACAAAGTTACCACTTCAACAGTTATTATGTTATGTGAGATGAAAGAAAAATAATTTCAAGATAAACACACAATTAGCCCTTTCAAAGAACAAAGCATTAACAAAAAATAACGGTTTCTGAAAGTAAGTGTTCAAATCGCTAATATAATCCATTTTATATTTCAACATGCTTGAAATACACTCTCCTAAAGTATAAAATGGATTTTGCAATAAGCTGTTTATAGGGATAATATAGAAAGAAAATTTAATTGTTGTCAAAAATATTTGGTGACTGCAAGAGTCCTAAGGGGTAGATATAGTTAGGGAGCTAGAACGGACATGTTTTACAGAATAATACGCTCCATTTGATCTCTTTGCATGGACTTATTTCATTCACAGTGAAATGTAAAATTTAACAGTGAAATGTAAAAATAACTTCAGAAATATATTGGACATTTTCGTTCATATTGCACATATATTGTTAAATTCTTCCCTCATGAAAAGTAATTTCTAACCTCACGTGTATGTATAATTTTATAGTCACGCATCGCGTCTTTCATGTATAAACCCAGCATTATATGTTAAAAACAATATATGTATGATGATGTGAGATTTAAGCTGTTTTGTGTAAACATTTATATTTCCGTGTCATAATTTGTTATCATTATCCAACGAAGAAAGCATAATTTATATTTACGTGTTTTTTTTTATGGTTTTGAAAGGATTAATGAAATCTACTGAAAGTAGAAATGAGTTGTTAATGAAAATAATAATAAAAAGCAAAGATTTCATAAAAATATGTTAGAGAACAGATCATTCACTATTCATTCCGTTTGTGTCATAGGACTAGCAAATCACTACCAATTTAAGAACCTATTTAAACCTGAGTTTCTCACCATACACGTTATCAGAACTTTTGTTTGTTTTGAATTTCGCGCAAAGCTACTTCACAAAGCCGTACCCAACTTAGCAGTGTAAGACAAGAGGAAAGGCATCTGATCATCACCACCAACCACCAACTCTTTGGCTACTCTTTTATCAACGAATAGTGAGGTTTACCGTAGCATTATAACGCCACACGGCTGAAAGGGTGAACATGTTTGGTGCGACGGGGATGCGAATCCGCGAACCTCAGATTACGAGTCACACGCCCTAACACGCTGTTCAATGTCGGGCCCAGCGGAACTTTTAAGACAGTTTGGTAGCCAATAAGTTCATGTTACAATAATGTCAAGGTAGATCTGATGCTTTTGTGAGTTGAACTGGCGGACAGTTAAAAGTTATTGATTTTCACTATTAAGGATTAAAACCTTACATAACACTTTACCAGCTGAAAACGGCTGTGCCTCTCAATGTATATCCGAGGAAAAAATTACAAACCATTAAAAAGAAGAATTTCGAAAAGGCAGAATTTGTTGCCTTAGAACTGAATGAAATTATAAGTAAATCTTCCTCTAAAAGTAAGTAAATGAAATTTAAAATATGACTTGGAGGTATTTTTTAAAGGACAGTGTAAGATACTTTATTTTTTATCAACCATAGAATTTTTGAATTTTAATCACATTTTGATAACACCATGAATATAATTGCTTTCGTTATTAAGCACAAAGTTGCACAAAGGTGTATCTGTGTTCTGCCTACCATGAGTATCGAAACCAAGTTTCTCGAGATTAAAAAAAACCCCACAAGAAATCAATAATTATTATTCTTTTTACAATAACAAATTAGTTAAATAATAATTATATTTAGGTATTAGTATTTGTTACTAGGTACAAGAACATAAGATATCAGAACACCATAAATTTTCTGTAAGTATTTATGCTTACCAGTTGATATTATCCGTTAAAGAAAATGCATGTATTAAAGATAAAGTTAAATAAATTCTTCCACCTTATATTTTGTTGTCAAGCTCTTAATTAAGGACGATAACACACTAAGCTTTATGACAAGGCGTCCGATCGTATAACAGTATTCATACACAATTTTCGCAAATATAAGAAAGCAGCGTAATTTGTTTTAATCACTATAATTTTTAAGTTAAATGGAAATTAACTCTAATTCTAAAATTAAGTTTGCGCCATATTACACAGTTGCTCAGTGAAAAGATGTATTCTAAAAGCTATAGATGATAGAGATCATGTCACTAAAAGACACATTGCTTACACCATATCACTCTCCGTTTGACATGTTTGTTTTGGTTGGTCCTGTGTGTTTCTGTGTACCATCACATGGTCGAAGTTTTGTAAATTAATGTAGCACGAACTGTAACTCGTTCGGTTCCTTCGTTTCAATAAAACCACATTGTTCATTCAAGATGTTAGTCGAGCTCGTTCATTTCATTTCTAACCGAGAATCTATCACAACTTACATCATTAACGGAGAATGCCATCACTTATACTGTGTGAGGAATGACATATCTTTCAACTTGGGACAAATCTATATATTTGCTGCGCGTTTTCACATTGGCTATTTACCCATTGCCAAACTGAAAAGTTTGTCGACAGTTTAACAGACGCAAATTACATTCATTGACACACAGCTACATTTCCCTTGACGCAAATGCTGACTAGCTATATTCTTCACATCTGAAATTTTTACCGATAAAATTTTCCTCGGAGAAATGCTAACATCCGAAGTTATTTCACTGAGATTTCTTGTGTTCCAAATCTAAAAACGTTCTTGGTTAAATATCTATAGTTTTCTGGTTATTGAACGTTTGTCACACTTTTTGTTAAACGTTTGTAATTTTGTTAAATATTTGTTGTTGTTCTTACACTCGAAAATCTTCTACAATTTTAAGGAACAAAAGAGACTTGCACAATATATATTTAACAATATAAGTTGGATAAATATATAATTATGTATCAAAGTGAAAGAAACAGAAATATTGAAATAATTTTAAATTTGTTACAAACTAATAAAGTTCGATGGAGCGCTAATGATAGCGGAGATTTTATTGCTATAAATTTCGTATTATCCAAATTATTTCTCTGGATAATTACACTCGTAGCCAGTCATTAATGGGAAATAGAATTTCTCTAATGTTATAAACATATTAACTACCAATATTCTGCATGCGGGTAATGACAGAATTATATTTTGGCTGAGTATTTTGTTGCCGTTACACTTCAAATTAATAATTAATAATATACACACAAGATATACACAACCTTGAGAATAGAAATACCACATGTTGAGGGAATAATCTAATGATATGTGGGAAATATCATCAAAAGATGTGCAATATATTCCTTATATTATATATAAATTTCAAAGTCAAAAGAACTAACTCAATATAAGGAAAGGAACAAGTAGCTCATTTAAAAATTTTAATCTCTCATCCTAGTAGGTTCCAACCAATCCAGGTATCATCCTATTTATTCTTGTTTATTTCTTTTCCAACAATTCAATATCTTTCTTTAGGAAGAGAACCCAAAACTGTAAATAGTTCTCTTAATAAGGCCTTACAATGATCTATACAGTAAAACAATAATATCCATATATTATATTTAATAGTCCTATAGATGCTAGCCAAAGTTTATTAGTCTTATTACTTGTTCGTTACATTGTTTAGATGATTTCAGTGATATTTCGATCGAAATACCAAAATTGTTTTTCAACAACATTTTAATGTATATCAGTTCAAATCGAAACAGTAATTTGAGTTGGAAAAACTTAAACATATCATTTTCCATGCACTGGCTCAATTCTGCAGAATCCTTGATATAAGGATTGCTACCAAAAAGATCTTAACGTCATATTCAAACAACACAGTTTCGTTGATATTCCACAGTCAACATCATTTGTATAACTTAAAGGACGCAGCTCAAAACTTTGAGGCACATTACTTGTAACTATTATCCAGTCAAACCTTACTCTATTTTGTTACAATTTCAACCTCAACTTAGTGCTATTTTTTTAATATTTATTAACCTAAAAGTAAAATGTTATCGAAAATATTATTTTGTAAAATAGAAATGTTCAAAATGATTTTCAATCATTTTCAGAATTTAGACTGAATGGAGGTGTTAAGTGGAAACAAAATTATTGTTTATATGAATTTCAGAAAAATAAAAGAAAGATAAAAAGAAAACAGAAATTGGAAGCATGAAAGAAACTTGACATAAAAGTCCATTTTACTTAAATTCAGACGTTGTTTTTAACTCATTATTTAAAGAGAAAATGGAAGCATTTAACACTACATATGAATTACAACGTTACATCTTATCGTTTAACGTCTTGCAAGTAATGTAACAAATAGTAAAAAATATAACTCAATAACGCGACATAAGGCATAGGGTTACGTTTGCAGATTTTTTTCCACTAGAAACAGTCTTTCTATACCCGTGGTTGGCAGACTACAGATAACTCTTTGTGGAGCTTTGTGAACACAAAATCAGACTAATTGCGGACACGGTAAGATCTTTCAAGTCCAGTGTATCAGCAAGTACACCAATTTTTACCTAAGGCTTGCTACCCTACAGGAAGGCGAAGACATGGCGTTCAATAGCTCAAGTACAAGACAAAAGAAGTATCTACTTCCTCATCACCTATCGTCTGCCAACAAAGATAGCAGAGCAGTAACGGTAATCGTGCACTGCCGAACCAACACGCTTCACCACCTCCCCTCAGGCAACCTCTTGGGCACGCGATAAAATGAACACCAAAGCAAGTGACTGGTGATGAAGTTCAATCCAGTTAAAACGAGGAGTCGGTAGCCAAAGCTCATTTGCCCACCCTTCGAGCATGGTTGTGCTGAGAAGAAATGGTCTTAGAGTAACAGTGGACAAAGGCCAGCGCAGAACATAACGATGTTAAGTTCTCAAAGAACAGATTTACATCGTCTGCATCAAAAACATACTTGACACTCATACCTTCCGGCAACTGTAGGCCACACTCCAAGACCGAGTGATACAGATAAGAGAGCAGGCACTCGATCACCAATGCATAAAGCAAAGGGGACAACACTAACGGACTTCCTGCAAGATAGATAAGGAAGTCGTCAAATATCCGTTAATCAAGATCGACAACATAAATGCACACTACCTGCCCCTCATTATCACTATGTGGCGCAAAGATGATGCCATTTAAATGAGGGGGAAAAAGGATCCCCCTCACCACGCACACGTGTACTGCTAACCAACCAAAAGGCACGTACAAGACAGTATGAAGAAAAAGAAAAGTGGTCCCTCTGAGAGATAAAATGAGTCTCCTGCAGGAAGATAGCGTTAAACACAAAGTGCTTGAAGAGGCAAAATGCGTGGTATTACTTGGCAACGTTACGCATCCCCCGGGTAATCAACATCATGAACTAGAAACTCATCAACTAGTCCAGAGGTGGGAATCAGTTACGCTAGTGCATTGTCTTTACGGAAGTGGTGGGGGCGAGCAGACTTTGAATCCAACCGACGAATGCCACTGCACAATCGAAATATCTAGACTAAAGTGTGGTAGAGTCACTGGGCTGTAGGGCCCCCGCTGTCCCTTACTCTCCTACACCAATCCCGAGAAACTCGGGAGACTGGGAAAATCGACGAGACAATCGAACGATCCAACCCCGACACTTTCTGAGGCAATAAGAGAGTGGGTGATAACGCAGCCCCAACCTCCTCATCACCAGTCACAGAGGCCAGAGCCTCCACAGAAACAGAGGACACCTGGAAGTTACACAAGCTGGCCAGAGGCCCCTCAGAGGTCACAACCAAAGGCCCTCCCCCCTAAACGGCTCCCAGAGCGTCCCCCCTTTCTGCTGTGCCGAAGTCCCCTCAACTTTGGCGGGAAAGACCCTCCTTCCCGATTTACGTGCTCTTCTGAGGCAGGCTCCTCTACAAAGTCTCCACCATAGGCAGTTGTTGGTTTTGAGGTTGGGACGGTGGAAACCCCCGTAGCCACCACTCCATATCTTGCCACACGCCTCGGACAACGCGAGAACGTGTGACCACCTTTAGAGATATCACATTTTATATCACAGTCACTAGTTGTATGTCCATATGCCAGAAACTTGCCGCACCTCAGGGTCTGGCAGTCGCTAAGTAATTGGCCTTTAAGGCCACAGCAGTGACACAGCTGCCTAATGAACGGATAATTACACATTATCCGTCACCCATGGATGCTAACAAAGTTTGGAACCGGATTCTGCATGTTTATACATACTCGCCTGTTCCCTGTACACACTCCCGGGTGAGTCTGGTTGGTCTCATATTCTCTGATGCGATCTGACATATACGTCGATAAGTTCTGATGGAGAAGAATATCGAAAACAGGACTACGCAAAGTACCAAGTGAAAACCATTTGTTTTAAATGACACAAATAATATTTTCTAGTATCGGAATTATGCTGTAATTACTCAGTTTTAGCTCTAACAGCAATCTATGTGTGATGGTCAAACTAAATCCAGATTTATCCAAACTTGGTATATTGATTTACCATAGAATTTACATGGTTGTGTTCTGTGTACCAGTTATTTTTCATAGCGGCCATTTTTATTTCCGAAGAATCTAAGCCAGTATCTCATACTTTGCACAACAGCAATGATCAGAACCCTCTATCTTTTGTTTATGCACGTTTCTTTAGAGTTCCTGCAATATTGCGATTTTGCAGTCCTTGTGAAAACAAAACTGAATTTCACAGTAATTTTCGCATTTTTGATACTGCGAAAGATATCTATCACGATATCAATGGTCGAGATATTCCAAATTACTCCTCCACTTTTATAATCATATATGTTTAAAATCAAGTTGTCTGGATATAGTGTGTTCCCTAAAAATTGGTTTTTCTTCTTTCAAGTTACGATAACTGGCGTAGATGTGACTTTGTTGAGTGTGTTAAGACATTTTTCATTAGGTCAGAGGTAACAACGAAAGCATGCCTTCAATGGTATTGTGAAAGTCCTTGTAACAAAATAGGCTTAAGATGCTTTGGAAGTAAAATAGTAGTTTCGATTTTACATTCTCTTCAAGAATGATGAAAATACTATACGCATTAATAACTATTTTATTGTACGACATTTACATTTTATAAATTCTACTTTATGTCGCATCCTAAGATTTCGAAGAAAGGATGCCTAAAATTTTTTAATTTACTTAAATAAATTATATACCAAAGAAATAAAATTTTCTATAATTAGTTAGTTTTTTTCACTGATATAGCATAACAATAACTTTTTGTGAGCATTCCTAGGAGCTAGCTATTTTAACACATATCTGCTAATTATTTTAATACACTTCTACTAAAGTTTCTAACTATAGTTTAGTATTTTCTCCTCCATTAAGAAAATCCTTTCGAGTCTGATAAAACATTTTTTCTCATTAGTGTGTGTACTGTGATGTCCATTACTGTTCAATCAGATTTAAATGATATTAGGAAAGTTCATCAAAAGATCCTGGTCGAGAAAATGATCAGTAGTTGTTGTTCAAAATATTTTTAATGATACTAAATATATCTTTAAAAAAAAGACCGTAGTTATCTTTGGAAACTTTTCTTAAGTATACAGCAACATAATGACCTTTCTATCTTACTTAATCTTATGTCCACTCGAAGTATGAAACCCAAACTGTCAGCATTATAAACTCTAGACTTACCTGTGAGACACCAAGGAGTGTTTGATTATTAATTTCCTCTTCGATATTTAACCATTTAATCGATACCGCTGGGATCTATTTCTTTTTCAGACTACATGGTATTAAACTATTTAAAATATATACAAAATTCTTGTGTGTCCACGATTAAACTGGTTATTAAGGTTGCTAATACGGATAATATATTATTATTAATCAGTGTAATTACTCTTCAGATTTTTTAGATAGTTTATGCATTTTACCCATCTTATAACGAATGCTGTAAGAGGAGAAAAATCTTAAATCAATCAACATGATACAGTATATGTGTTTGATTCTAAAGTGCATTTGTATTTATGATAGAACATGAGTATAAAATATAACGTGTCTAAATATTACTGCCCAAAAACTTGCAGCTATATCATCGTCAGTTTATTTGTTTTATTGCATTTTCCTCGTTCCATCTTTTTTGTTGTTTGTTACTATTGACTTCTTTTTCACTCTTATTTTGTGTACATCTAAATTTTACGAAAACTCCAACATTCATTCTAGATTTTAATTGAGCTAGTGTCTTTCGTTTATTTTATTTCTAACCGAATATTTATCACTAATTTTATCCATTAATGGAACATAATCACTTATATTCTGAGAATAAGGCATCATATATTTTAAATTATTTATGAGTAAAGCAAGGAAAGCTCTCTTTTGGTTTCTCTAATTTTAAAAGTACGTACTCGAAAGTGTACACTTCTAGCAGTACAGACTGCTATCTCTTGAGTATTTCTCTTACCAATAAAAAGGGATATTTACAATCCTTCACACTCTTACTGCTTCACCGCATGAGGGCGCGGAATGACAGGTGGTTAAGGTACACGACCAGTAATCAAAGGATTGCGGGTTCGAATCCTCGTCGCACCAAACATGCTCGCCCTCTCAGCTGTAGTGGCGTTATATTGTGACTTGAATTAAGCACAATATGCTATCTGTGCTCTGCCCCCCACGGTATCGAAACCCGGATTTAAGCGTTGTAAATCCACCGCTTAGCCACTGGAGGCAGCATCGAATGAGATGAAAAATCATTACAAAACTACTAGTTATATTTAACTTTAAATATTTTCGTTCTGTCAGTAATCGCAAGCATATGAAAACTCGAATGCATCACGATTTTTGTCAGTTTATGATTTTTTCAAATTAGTGTTTCTCAAAAACAAGTGCTTAAAAATATAGTTGGAAATTTGTATGGATAATCAATAAGTCCATACAAAGAAATATATAATACAATAAACAAAAACAATGAAATATGTTAATTAGACCGTATAATTAATATTTCTGACAGTGCTAAAATATCACTTCTAGGTGTGCTCTACTTCGTAGCTATTAATCTCATTCCATCTGCCACATGAGTGCTCTACTCGTTGTTCACTCATTTACAGTCTACGAGGGATCGTACTTTAACTGTAGAAGAACACCTCTTAAATTAGTTCCGAGAAATAAAGTGAAGATTTAGCAAATAGACTACAGACATTAAACTTGTCTTCGGTTTAAATTAAAATGAGGAATACAGTTTTTATACTCATATATTCAAAACACTACAAACTCTTTCTAATATAGATAAACTGCGAAACAGAATATAAATTTGTTATGTTTACTACAGATAAAATAAATATTAGAAACACCAACAATTTTTTGGTGATTTGTTAGTAAAATAATAAAGCTGCATGAAATAGAAATGAAAAGATTACTATTGATTATGTCTGTCCATATTATTACAGTATAGAAATTGAGAATAAGTTAGTTATGCCAATGCAAGTGTAACAGGTGTTATCATGGTTACAGTCTCGTTATGAAGGCAAACAAATTTCACTGCAGCATGTTGGCTGTTTTAAACAAACAGTTTATGAAATCTTTTTTGATGACAGGTTTTGAAGATACCGTAAACTTAATATATTTCTACTCAAATACTACGTATATCACATGCATTTGAAATAATACAGATGTTAGATAAATGTATATAAACATTGTTTTCGACTCTTACATGTACTTTACACATACATAGTTTTAACAGCTTATCTTAGTACTTGTCTCTCACATCTTCTTATGTTTGATGACTCGTAGTACGTTTACAAAAATTAGCTTAAATGTATTAGTTTTTGTATTATTTAAGTACTAAATATAAAAATAAATGTGAATTGCTTTTCTATAAGATATTTGAGTACAATATTATCTGAAAGTTTCACAGATTGATTAACCAAATTTTATAACATTCTGTATTAGTGTCGAAGAACAATAAAACTAAATGTAAGAATATCATGTATTTTTCATGATATTTTAGATATTTTTTAAATTTTCCATTTTATCTCTTTAGACATAAAAAATTACTTCAGAAAACAAACAAACATTGAAATATTTCCTTCTTTATTACAAGTAAGAAAGTTCAGTCGAAGCTGCTGTTCTGCTTTTATAGTATTTTATGTCTAGTTTGTTCCAAGCTTTCACAACCTTTAAGACTTTTAGAATATCATTGAAGCTGTGCTTTCATTGTTACTGCAGTCGTAATGAACAATGTACCAATCACACTGAAAAGAGTTACAGCTTCACCAGTTACTATGATATGCGAAAAATAAACAATTTCCACGTAACACCCTAAAGCCACACAGTTAGCTCTTTCAACGTAAAATATGATGAAATTAAAATTACTGAGGTTGGAACTGAGTAATACAAACACTAATATAATACAAACCACAACCCTACTTTCTGGAAACATGAATATTAAGATGTACTGGATGATATCCAATGACTCAACGTTGGAGGACTGGCATCTGAGGATTTATAGCACTGAACATTTCATTTTGGTACTTGGAGTGGGGTCCGGCATAACCAAGGGTGTTAAGGAGAGCGACTCGTAATCTGAGGGTCGCGGGTTCGCATTCCCGTCGCATCAAACATGCTCGACCTTTCAGTTGTGGGGGCGTTATAAAGTTACCGTCAATCACACTAGCAAAAAATGGAGGAAATTCATTGTGTGTCTGCGGCGACACCAACATTGGTTAATAGTCTTTATGATAGATAACTGGTGACACAAAATATACCTCTATTTGTTGGTAAAAGAGTAGCCCAAGAGTTAGCGGTGGGTGTTGATGACTAGCTGCCTTCCCTCTAGTCTTACACTGCTAAATTAGTGATGGCTAGCCCAGATAGCCCTCGAGAAGCTTTGCGCGAAATTCAAAAGTCCAAACCAAACCAAACTTCGAGTGGTTAGAAGAAAGATAGGCTGTTCTATGGCTTTATGTTGTTTAAAACATTTAGAAGATAACTGTGGTTCATGTTTTTAAGAGTTATTCTGTGTAGTTAAATACATTTGGAGATACGAGTACTGATCATTTTCTCGACTAAGATCATTTTATGAAACTTCCTAATACCATTAAAGTTGAGTTTCAATATTACTGGTCATTTTAGTGAGAAAATTAATAAGAAATAATATATTTACTCAAACAGCGTTTAAATAAGAAACATTCATTTGTTTTAAAATAATTGTTGAGCTTCTATAAATAATCTAAATATATATATAATATTGATAAAAACATTTAAATGACAGAAAATATAATTAGATTTTTTAGTTCAAATTAATCAAATTACTTAAATATATGCGACCTCGAGCAAAGCAAGTTTTAATGTCCATTTTGATATTATAATTCCCGTAGAGAGAGTTCAGTCGAAGGTACACTTCAACTTCTAAGGCATACTAAGCATACATTGTTCCAGGCTTTCAAAATACTTTGAGGTCTTTCAGAATACCATTGAAGACATGATTTTATTATTATTGCTGACGTAACGAATAATGCACCTACCACACTCATCAAAGTTACATCTTCACCAGTTATAGTGATTTGAAAAATGCAGGAAAACACAATTTCCATGGAACTCACTAAGGCCACAAAGCTAGCTTCTTCTAAAAACAGGGCGTTAGTATAAAAATAATGGGATGCGAAACCAAGTATTTCAATCATTACTATAATCCAAGGCACAGTTCCACATTTTGGAAATATAGTTTCGTTAACCATATATAGGTAACTGTATAATATTACGACCTGTATAACCGAGTAATGGAAGATCACTACAGCATAGTGTAAAGATACGATCCGACGCACTATTATAGTCGATAATGATTCCAGAAAACCATACCCGACAGCTAGTGATAACCCCAGAATTCGAGATTGTGCATCCAAGTTGTTGTCCCATTCTTGAAATATAAATGAAGGACGAGTAATCAGGATGATCCCGACAATGGATAACGTGATGGCTATCACATCAAAAAAATGTACTTTTTCTCGCAATATCAAAAAACCTAGAATTGCGGTGAAAATCATGTCAGTCTTTGCGAGAATTGTAGTGTCGACTAATGGCAATAAATCTAAAGATTTGTACAGAAACAAGATAGCTAGAGTTGCGATAATTGATCTGGTAAAAATTAGCAGATACTGACCCAGGTTCTTCGGAAAAAAAGAATTATCGCTATGTAAAATAACTGATACACATATAATAGCCATGCCTATTCCACGGTGGAACAATAATGCCTGTTTAGAGATACCTGAAACGATTTTAACCAATGCCCATTGGCTACTGTGTGTGATACAATAGAGTAAGACTAAGATAATTCCAATGCCAGGAAACTGTATTTTCTGAAACGAAAACACAAATGTATTTGACATCTCAAGTGAGCTGTTTCGACTTGCTACTTTCTTTTTTGATGTTCTCTTTTATCTGTGTTTTCTCAAGATGACGTTTACTTTTTTCTGGACAATCTAAAATGTGATAGAAAAATAAAGTATTAGTGACAGATTTGTTAGCAAATGAAACTTATGATAATATTTTTATTAAACCGGCAAATATGTAACTAACCAACGCAAAATTATTAATTTGACACTCACATAAATATTATTTGGTGCATATAATTTACTCTTTAATAAAGATAACAAGACACTGAATAATTATTATGACAAACGAGCCCCTCGTGAGTTATAAGGATGAGAAGAAGTTACTTCTTTCCATAGTGCTCGGTTTATTCATTCAGAAGGGAAACTAGCAGAAAAAACATATGAATTTAAGGACATATTAAAAAAGAAAACTCAACTTGTAACTTTTCAAACTTGTACTGATCGACATTAATCGTTCCTTTTCAGAATGTACACATTCAAGAAATGAAAAAATCATAAGCAAATGAGAATAAATATAACATCAAATAATGTAATTCAAAAGTTTCATGTTTTAATATTTTCTGACATGTAATATTGTGGTAAAGCCTGAAGCAAATAAATAATACTGGTTTTTCTCGGGGGTTACACCAAGAGGATTAATTAATTATCTATTTCTTTGTTTCCAAAACTGCTAAAGTTTATGGAATGCTTATCAGCTTCATTGTGACAACACCAAAGTTTTTTTCTCAGTGATATCGAGAAGCCCCATTTGTAGAAAAATATATATGTAAAAACGGCTAAAGAAACACCTTTATACCTGTATTAAAAATAATAAAATAAATAATATAAAATTATACATCCAAACATCTAACACCGCCCTTTACATTCCGACACTCAGATAAACAACCCCTATCAAACATGAGGTGAATTTCCGGTAAGTTATCTCTTTCATTCTTTTTGAACCTGACGATGTCGAAGAATGTCGAAACGTTGTTCACTCCTCTACGTAAAATATTTTCTTAACTCAGACGAGCCGTTTTTACATATATAAAGATTTTTTCTATCGCACACCATTTAAATTCTCAAGAATACCTCGTGGAAAAGAGACCATTAGTTTATCAAAGAGAAATAAACTAGCTCAGTATAAGTCTATGTCAAGTATATTAGATCGTCTTTATTACACGCTAAAAGTTACTTACGCAAAATTCTCTAACCAATCTCGTTTCTTCTAATTCATATTCCAGTAGCTTGTCTTAACTGAAATATGAAGTGTTCTCTTTATATCAAATGGACAGTCCTTCAAATAATAAAAGCTACATGTATAAAATGATGTTTTCGCTTGCTTCCATACGGATCTTATGCAAATGTTGCGACTTGTTGTTTGATTGGAGAAATTGAAAGGATTGTTGTTTGAGGGTATAAATTATGGATATACATCTGACGTTAAGAATATAAGCTATGGTATAGCATATTTCTATAGTAGTGACATCTATTACTCGAATTTGAAATAAATGAAGCCAATCCTCATCATTATGGAGCTCTTGAAGATAGAAATCACTTGTCATAAGAGGACAATATAACAATATATTGGTAATGTCAGCAAAAAATATTTAACACTTATAATTGTCATTTTTAATTAAATACTAACGACACACTAGTCTTAATCCTACTTTGATTCTGTTAACTGCTGTCATTTACGGAGATGTCCAACGCAGAACTATCTCCTGTGTCAGTAATGGCTGAAATTCGAAATACTGGTTCTTGCTGATTGAAGTGAAGTTATCTCCATTTTTATGTTCCTTAAAATAAATGAATCAGTATTGGTTAATAGCCAATGTAGGTTCGCTAAGATAGTACTACTTTATAAGTCAAGACATGGAATAAAAGCTAGTTAATAATTAGCCTCTTGTTAATGACAATTAACTTCTCAATTATTAAGTAGACTTAGACGATCGTATAGGACAATAACAATACGAAATTTGATATCTAATCTCCACAACCTTACCATAAGGATTTAAAATATATTTTAAATTACTTGCAATCTTCATGCATATTTGACTTTTATGTATACATTCAGTGAAACCAGTTTTAATCACCATTGTTTTATAGTTAGATTACCTTAACGCTGAAACATTTTCTTTGTTTAATATACACATATTATGTGTATGAAATGTGCGCTGATTATTATCTCAAATATTACTTGTATGACTTACGCGTTTCCAGTGCATAACAAATAATAAAAATTGTTTTATGTTTTTTAATATAGAATACAGTGGTTTTATTGTGAGGCATTGTTGAATATTATTTTAAACTTTGTTTGTTTTCTAACGTCACTGTAAGATCAAATGCAAAGTGTTCACTTAATATAAATAACACAGCCATGAGTGGTTGAGGGGATAAAATGATGAATTCACTTGTTTCAATGTAAATTTTTTATTGGACAAATAACTGTGAGTTAACTGTAGATATAGGTAATTTTTATTATTATTTATTTATTCATCTTTTTATGTTTATCTTTTTCTAATTCTAGCGTGGGAGAGTAGTTACCTTGCTACAAATGTCTGCACTCAGTGAAGGGTGATATAGATTTCGAACGTTATGGACTTGAGGACCCCATCTTGCTTTCCTAATTTGTAATTTTCTGATGTGAGACTAGTGATTTGGAGGTTAAGACTGATAGACGGTGTATCCCCATAAATATTTAGGTTTTATTTTCGCTGTCACCTCCAAAATGTAGAATACATTTTATTATTCTACGTTATAGCTTGAAGTTTATGTGTTTTGATTTATGGCTTCAATATTTTACTTTTATAATATAATTAATCAGAGGTTGGGATTAACTGTTTTTAACGCAGTTTTTCCTCATGATTTTCTTTATTCCTCAAACTTTAACTAGACATAAATATCACTGTTTTCATATCACTGAAATATATATAAATATATTTATTTATGTTCGAGGTGAATATCATACAATATTGAAAAGAAAATTTTCATACTTTCAGCCTCTTTTGTACCAGGATTGAATAAAATAATAACTAACAAAACAAAACGTTAAATAAAATATTATTTTAACAAGTAACCTGGGAACGTTAACAAATAAAATTAAAATAATTCGAACGTGAGTGTGAGATATAGATAAATAGATAATATGAACTGGATATTTACAAAAACTTCAGATTGGTAAAAAAAAGAGTAAATCTTATTTTATAAATAAAGAAATAGAATTTGAACGTTGAACATTAAATAATTTTGTAAGCACAGTTTAAAATATTTTTTTCCTTTCAATCCTAGATTTATAAACTTTTAATCACATTCTACTTGATTGATGAATTTACTCCTTACCGTTGCATAACCTTTCATCATATATAATCTTGATTTTGTTTGTTATTAAGAACTTTGCTACATGAAGGACTACCTAGCCCTGCCCACCATGGGTACGAAATCCGGTTTGTGGTTCTGTAAGTCCGCTGGCATACCAATGTGCCACTGTAGGGACTACGTTATATATGAACCGCAAAGAAATGAAAACAAATATAGAATTAAACTTTACTTCTAACCCTTCTCATAACTGTTGTAATTCATTGTTGTGCATAACCGTCTAAAAATTAGTAATTAATAATAAAGTGTTGGTCTCAACTACAGACTACTATATAAAATCGACTCCTTAATTTGTGAATGAAAAATAAATGAGAGCATATAGATTCATATGAGACTTCGCTGAGAATAAAATTCACTAAATATATGTTTTGTTCTTTCATTCGAAAGCAAAAATCTTCCGCAAATAAATATTTAGTTTTCAACAGCCATCTGGACGAGTTAAAAAAAATTGTAATTTAAATTCCATTTTTGATGACGTTAATAATTCCAAGTGCTGAAAAATATTTCAAAAATCGTAAAGAATTTACTTATTGTCTCAACTATAAAAAATATAGTAATCATTTGAAAGAAACGAATAATCGCTATCGAGTTAACTTCTTCTTACGTAAGAATATTAAATGAAATTAACAGTCTAAAAGGTAAATAACAAAGTAGTGTCCGTTGTAATTAAGCGCAATATTACACAAAAGGTTTCAAGCGGTATAAGTAGCTAGACATACCTAGGGATAGACATGGCCAGGTGGATAACGACTCGACTCGTAACCCGAGGGTTGCGGGTTCAAATCCAATCACACAAAACATTCTCGCCCTTTCTGCCGTTAAGGCGTTATAAAGCGACGGTCAATCCCACTATTCGTTAGTAAAAAAGTAGCCCAAGAATTGGCGATCGATGGTGATGACTAATTGCCTTCACTGGTGTCTGACACTGCTATATTAAGAACGACTTGCGCAGATAACCCTATTGTAGTTTTGTGCGAAATTCAAAACAAACCAAAACACATACCCAGAGTTAAGAGAAAAATAAAAAAAATATATAATTATTATCCTATTAATAATGATAGATATACTAAATAATAATTAGACTTAGATAGTAATATAAACTATTATCTGCTGTAACAGGTGTCATCCGATCTTGTAAGTATTTATACTTGAGAGTTGAGAGTATCCGTTAAAGAATCAAAAGTATATAAAGGATAAAGTTAAATAATGTTTTTTCTACATTCTTTCTTCTGTTACTACGCCCTAAATGAAGGACGATAAAATTCCCATTTTTTAAAAAATAAGATGTTTAATCGCAGGCAGAATTTTTACGCAACTATAAGAGGGCAGTGAAATAAGTTTTCTAAACTAAAATGTTCAAGTTTAGTTGATTTCAACACAAATTCTACACACCATCTCAGCGTAAAGTTGGAAGGCGTATAATTAAAAAAATTGGGTTATATACTAAACGCTATGGAAGATAATGCTTAAGTCACTTAAAAACATGATTACATACATCACAACTCTCTCTCTGTTTGACTTTTATATACATTTGTATTCATACAAAACGTTGAGTACTAGGTACAATGTGTCTGAATGTTACTATACATTCCTTAGTCGTTAAAACTTTATATTTTAAGTGCTGTAAGTCCATAAGCTTGCCGCTGAGTCTTGATCAGTATATTTCATTTGTTGCATTTTCTTTGTTCCATCATTTTTTGGTAATTCTATGGCGTCCTGTTGCCCTTAATATTTTGTATACATCTATATTTAACCAAAAACTTTATCATTAATTCTGTATATAAAACGAGCTAGTGTTTCTTGTTTATGTTATTTCTAACCAAGAAATTATCACTCATTTTATGCATTAAACGAACACTCGATCATTTATTCTATTATGCAAAGAATAGCATGACATCTAATAACTGGGGACATATCTTTATATTTGCTACGTATTTTCAGTTTTGTTACATATCCATTACCTAATGAAGCTCTGCCTAGCATATCACCTACTAGTCCAGTTTAAGCTTTTCGAGGTATAGATTTTATTTGTTTGTGGTAAATCTACAAAAGCTGTCTTGTGGTGTATGTATTTTTCAATTGTCGACCCTGTGTGGTGTAAAATGCCAGCAGAACACACTGCCATCTCTTGAGTAATTCTGTTACAAAGTCGAGCGCCTAAGTATTTAGGTATGTCAGATCCACCATCGAATACGTTGAAAAATTATTACAAAACTACCAGTTATATTTTCGTTTAAAATTATTTGTCATAAATCACCATCATAATCACATACAAAGCTCAAATGCGTCAAGATTTATCTTCATCTAATGCTTGAAATGAATGGCACTCTTTCTTCTGTTTTGAGAGCTGTATAAACAATGACTCGTAATGTTAGTGTAATTAATTTTAGATGTTCTTTCCCTTTCTTTCCTATTTTCACGTTAATACATCTTGGTTTGTTTTATAATTTCCTATATTTTTAAATTAATCTTTATTTGTAGAGTGATGTTAACTTGATTTCTTCTACATAAACCCGTACCATGTGATAGTTCCTTGCTATATTCTTTCTATATTGTTAAGGCATTGCCTGGGGTACTGTAAGAGTTATATGAGACACTAAATTTTACCAGTATATTTATTCAAGTGAAGCTCTTATGACATGCCCTTGTTACACATATAGGAGAAAGCAAATGAATAATTGTTATTCTAACTCTTGCTAATTCAGTTCTCAAAAGGGATCCGTGAAACATTATTGAAGTGTTGAAATTTATATTCTGTAATGGAATGGAAGAATCAGCCCAGTAAAATGGAAAGAATTACAAAACTTTCTTTTGTGTAACACTTTTACCCAGCACTGCATGTATTAGCTCCGCCTCACCATTACACTAGCAGAGCCTATGGTAGAAGATGTGTTGAAGTCTTGATGTACAAAAAAACTAAACTGTCCAATGACAATAATGGTGTTCTCCAGCTAGTCTAAGCCATCCGGAACATTATAACATGTGGTATAAGAGACTCCATGTTAGAGTTCAGCCTGAAGTCTCCTCAACAAATGGATCTAAAGTTGAAATAGGCATCAGTCAAGCTAGAATAACTAAAAGCTTCTATAGAATTGTCAAGTGTTTTTCAGAAGGTTGTCAAAGTAATGAAAAAGTACAGCACTTTTATTGTTTAAAGCTTTGGTGAGATCATAACTTATTATCTCAGCCAAGCACAAACATTCATGGATCTAAAGTCTTGAAAAAGACTTGAAAATATTAATATATTAGACCGTTCTTGGAACGAAGACAATAACCCTTCATTAAACCATCATTTCTGGTGGTCTAAATCATCAGTATAGAGGCATGAGTTTGCCACTTCTGATTTGGTGTCACATATGTTTTTATTAACCAAACTTTATAACAGTTATAAACCTAGTAGAAATAAACAAGCACCCTAAGTTCACCTTGGTGATTCAGTGTTAAATTTACTCAACACAATATTCCATTGTACAGCTTAACATTGAAAACCCAAATAAACAATCCTAATCTTAATTTTGCTTTGTGATCTTTTGGTAGGTAATGTTGTATTCACTCCCATGCCTTGCCAGACATACGTATTATACATACAGAGACAACTCATATATTTGAATAGTACATGATCCTTGAGAATAATAGTCGTTATACTATGTGTATATAAGTTCATATTTTATTAGTTTGAATTCGGAGTTTCTGAGAGTATATTTATAGATATATTAGCAGAGACATAATTATAATTTTATAACAGAACGTAAAGAGATCCATTGCCCTCCCTTTAGCAAAAGTTCTGTCATGTGTCAAAATACTTAGCTTTATTGCTTTGTAATTATATTTCAACAAAACTCATTTTGCTCGTATTACTTTGTCTGCAGTCTCTTTCATTACAATACACAAATCTATACATGATATGTATGTTTATTTATGTACATTAGTTTCAATATTTTTTTAATTCACTTTGTACATATTTTCATATATTTCATGTCTATTACATGTCACTTTGACATACATAAATATAAATGTAAAATACATTGCATAAATCTTTTATTTATCTTTATTTTTAGTTATCATAGTTTTGTTTTTTATATTGAATAATTGTATAATCACGGTTTATCTTAAATATTTCTTTATCACACCATTGAAACAGGAGTATATTTGCGCTTTTCCAACTGTAGCGAACAGGTTTTGTTCCACGTCGTTGGAGAAGTACAGAAACTTTCGAGCTTTATTACAAATCAACCACTTTCTTAAAAATAGAATTTTTAATCGTTGACATATTAGTTTTATAAGGTGTATTTTCTGCATTTTATGCACACTTACATTTACTTTTAAATTGATAGTAGTTTTCTTATAGTTTCTATATCATATCTTCCTTTCAAAGCTGAAAAAGGTTTAAAAATATTTATATCATCATAATGTTCTTCATTCACTGCTAAAAGAACATTTATTTACGTCCTATTTTCATCCAATCTATTAAACTACCTTTTTTCTAAGGCGGACAGATTATTATTGTTTAAAGATTATAAGTTTTAGTTCCTTTTATTTATATTGCTAATTGCAAAATACCTTAGAGTACTCATTCCAAAAAACGATAGTTAGTTTCTGTTAATTATTTCTGTTAAATAATTGTTATCATTAAAAGGTATGTGTATGTATTTACTTTCAACATACGTATAAAATGTATATTTATCACATTTTCTTTATAAATTTTTTGAATGTTCTAATAAATTTTATATACTTTTTCAGAGGTTTCTCTATAATTTATTCATGAAGTAATTTTTCATTGTTACTTTTAGTTTCTTAATTATAATTATAGAGCTATTCTTTACTTATTTCATTATCCCGTTTATTATGATATTTATAGATGATGAAAAAGAATTTTCTGTTTTCAGTCCTTATTTTTCATATCTGGTGAATCATTTTAATTTTGACATCTTTAGAAATATTTTATTTCATTACGTATTATATGTAATTCTATTTGAAAAAAATTGTTTTGCATTTATATGTAGTTCTTTCTTTAAAGACAATGTTATTTATGTGGTGAAGAACATAAACTTCTTAGCCATGTTGCAGAATTAAAGTTAATACGAGCTTGAGGACAAGCCTGAAAGAGAGGTGGAGGGAAAAATGTGATACATTTTCCGCTATCTTTCATTCATATAAGGTTTCCAGAAAAAAATATCATCAATATTTGCTGCGATTTCGTGCTTTGGGAAGAAATTAGTGATGGCGTATTTTGTGAATGTAGAATCATTTGTTTGTCACATGAGAATGTCCGGAAATGTGGTGAAATGTGTTCCTTGTAAATGAAACAGAGATTTCTTGTTAAGTAAGAAGAAACAGTTTCATCAGAATACAGTCTTGTTTTGTAATACAAGTGAATACTTCAATGGCGATACATCCCCAGGGAATATAGCTATACCGTATAACAAATAAATACATCGCATCAAGTGTGTATTCTTATATTATGTGTAAGTCATTCATTTAAATTCATATTTACTTTGAAATTATCTTGTAGGAACCTGTTGTTGTAAATTGTACCACTAGTCTGATTTGTTTAGTCAAATGATATGATAATATTATTCACACACATACATATAAAAATTTGGGAAGTTCAGTTACCTTTCTGTCAATAGGATTTTTGTTGTTAGTAACTATTAAAGTATCAATACTTTCTTTTATAGTGGTAACTTTTGGTGGGTTAGTATATATTGTAACATCTTGATTAGATTAAATTTATTTGCCTCTCACAGCATTCGCTGGAAGTTTGGTCAAATCCCTAGTTTTCTCATTACACGGAAAATATTTAAGAATCTGAACAGTATTTAATATGATTAACTCTAATATTAACAAAATGTTGTTTAAATATTTTGTGTCATAGGTTACCTGTTAGAAAGACTATTAACCAACTGGCTTCTAAAAGTGCTCGCAAAAAGTTATTTTTATATAATATTAGTTAAAAACTCATAAGTGACAAAATTATGATTTGTTTGTTTGTAACATTTAATAAACAAAAGATTTTACGTTGTATTTATTTTCTGATCCTAGTTAATAAGATAAAGTAGAATTAATTAAAATTTGGCGTGAATTTAAGAAAGGAGTTTCTAATTCTCTTATTTATCTTATTATTCCTATAAAGGAATTTGAGTCTAACCTACCATTCTTCTTCTAAATAATCCTAGGTCTATTTTGATAAACACTTTCAGCGAAAGTTTCAGGTCTTTCAGAATACCATTGAAGAAGTGATTTCATACTTACTACTAACCTAAGAAAAAAATGCACGCACTCCACTCAACAAATTTACAACTTCAACATTTATTATGTTATGTAAGATGAAATAAAAATAATTTCCAGATAAACACACAATTAGCCTTTTCAAAGAACAAAGCATTAACAAAAAACAACGGTTGCTGAAAGTAAGAATTCAAATCGCTAATATAATCCATTGTATATTTCCACATGCTTGAAATACATTTTGGAATAAGCTGTTTTTTAGGGATAGTACAGAAAGAAAATTTAATTGTTGTCAAAAATATTTGATGACTACAAAAGTTCTAAGGTGTAGTTATAATTAGGAGCATGAAGGTACATGTTTCACAGAATAATACGCTCCATTTGATCTCTTTGCATAGACTTATTTCATTCACTTTAACAGTGAAATGTAAAAATAATTTGAGAAATATATTGGACATTTTCGTACATATTGCACATATATTGTTAAATTCTTCCCCTCTGACAAATAGTTTCCAACCTCACGTGTACGTATAATTTGTAGTCACGCGTCACGTCTTTCATGTTGAAGCAATAGATGCCACTACTATAGAAATGTCATTCAATAGTTAAAACGCCCAGCATTATATGATAAAAATAATATATACTCATCAAAAAAAGAAACGCAAAAGGGATATTTTTGTTATTTTAAAGAGAAATATATGTAATAACGTTACAAGCTCAAAGTATGTGATCTTACACGTGTTAAAACACTGATTGTCAGACCAAAGTGACAATAAAAGTTGTGCACTTTGAAAACGGAGGAAAACATCGGATTTTTCCCCAAAACTCATGCGTGTCCAATAAATTTGTTTGAGAGATCTGCATGTTCTGCAAGTGCAACATGTGCAAAATCCCTATAAAAGTGAAGGGTTCTCGGTTTCCATAGTTCAGTGTTAAACCACCGACACGCAATACAGTTACGCCAAGACTGACTGAAGCAAAACGTAACAACGCCATTGGTCGCTTGGAAGCAGGCGAATCTCGATCAGATGTTGACAGAGCTGTGAAAGTCCACCCAAGCACCATCACAAGGCTATTGAATCGTCACCAACAACATGGATAAACTTGTGACCGTCCGCTATATGACAGACTTCGTGTGACCACGCCCGCACAAGATCGCAACATCCGGTTACGTCACCTTCGGAATAGGACCACCATTACAACGTCTACTGCCTCAACCATACCAAGGCTGAGTAGGATTTCCGATCAGATCATACGCAACCGTTGACGAGAATCTCAGGCTCCATGTGCAACCCATCATGGTGAACGTTAACGACGTTTTTCAACATGACAACGCCCGTCCTCACACAGCCCGACTCACCAATGTCTTCTTGAGACAACACAACATCAACGTTTTTCCCTGGCCCTCCAGATCACCAGATTTAAACCACATCGAACATCTTTGGGACGAGTCTTCGACGGCGACAACCTCAACTGCAGACTCTACCTCACCTTGCAGCAGCTTTGCAGGCTGAGTGGACAACCATTCAACAGGATGTGATTCGTCATCTCATCGCTTCCATGGGAAGGAGATGCCAAGGAGTTATTGATGCTAACGTGGGGCATACTCGTTATTGAGGTCGAGTGACGTTAAACTTGAACTAGTAAGCGTGGAGTTCCCCTTTACAGATTTTGGATGTTCAGCAGTGAACGTGCAAAGTTTCACACATGTCATACAGAACTACCCGGAATAAACTTGTGAACAAAATGTCTCAAATTTTGTCTTTTGCGTTTCTTTTTTTGAAGAGTATATTTATGATGATGTGAAATTTGAGATATTTAGTGTAAACATTATGTTTCCGTGTTATAATTTGTTATAATTATCTGAAAAAAGCATAATTTAAATTTACGTCATATTTTTATGTTTTTTAAAGGAATGATGAAATGTACTAAAAGTAGAAATGAGTTGTTAATGAAAATAATAATAAAAAGCAAATGTTTCACGTGAAATTTGAAAATTTTCTAATGCATAAAAGCAATATTAATCTCAAAATTAAAATTACAGCGTTGTGCAAACAAGTCATCCGACGCACTATTATATGACTCAACGACACAGAAAACTCATAACTAACAGCTAAGAAAGATCCACGAATTAGAGATTGCGAACCCGAATTGCTGTTCCATCCTTTATAGCTAAGAAATCAATCACATGTACTTTTTCTCGCAGAATTAACAAAACCAAAAATTGCTGTGAAAATTAATTTTGACTTTCTAAGGACTGTAACATCAAATAACGGTAAAAAGTCTAATGATTTGTACAGAAATAAGATAGACAGAGTTCGGGTAAATACTCTGGTGAAAATTATCAAACATTGGTCTAGATTTCTCAACTTAATAGTATAGCCGCAATGTAGAATAACTGATAAATAAAAAACAACCATGAGTATTGCATGGTGAATCAATAATGCGTGTTTGGAGATGTCTGGAACCTGTTTAATCATTACACATTCATTTCAGTAGGTGAAACAACTTAGTGAAGCTAGAATAATTCCAATACCAGGACACTGTATTTCATAAAACGGAGATACGAATGGTTTTGACATTTCAAATGAATTGTTTCAACTTGTTTTTTTATTTTTCAATATTCGTATTTTTTTGTGTTTCCTTATGTTCCAATTCACTTTGATACAAAAGAAAATATATCCGTTAGTTATTAGGAAACAAGAATTATAAAAATGATTTATAAATCCTGGAAAGATTTATTTTTCAATGCACAAATTTCATAATTTTACTCCCACATGAACTATATATATTAACAAGCAATATTAATTTATACAAATAATTTACTGTTCAATAAAGTGGTCACAAAAAGTTATGCAAGAAAACTTGTTGTAGTGTAGTCATATTTCAGTAACGGACTACATATCTCTGATATGCACCAATGTGATTTCTCGAGAAATACATAATTTATTGTCCACTAAGTAAAAATTATAATGTAGACGGAAGACATTAAAAGCTTTGTATGAGTCTTTAAATTGTGAGTACTAATGAAGAAAATAAGGTACTTCTTTCCATAGCACTCGGTTTATTCTATACGCAAAGGAAATTGACAGATGTATAAATATGAAAATATACGAATATATTTAAGATAAAATATCTAATGCTAACTTCCAAAAATTATACTGAACTGACTTCAACAGTTTTTTTTTTTCGGGTATATACTTATGGTTGTCGAAATTTTAGAACCAAAAATTATAAGAAAATAATAATAAAGACATTCTATAAAATCCTGACGTGTAATACGCTGGTAAAACCTAAATAAATTGATTAATACTTGATTCTAAGAATATTCTTTAATTATTTATTATTTTTGTTTTCAAAGCTGCTAATTTCTATGAAATACTTATTACCTTTTTATGATGATATTAATATTTTTCTATCATACACAATTCAAATTCTGAAGACAATCTCAACGAAAGCAAACCTTCATTTTATGAACGGAAATATAAACAGAATTTGTATGATTAGGTTATATATTAAGATATTCCTCGTGAAGTTTGTTCTATACTTTTTCTTGCATGCTAAAAGGTACTGACCTGGAATATGAAGAATTCTTTTTATATAAAGCCTACTGTCCTTGAAGTAATAAAAGCGATTAAGTGACGTTTTCACTTAGTTTCGTGCAGGCCTAATGCAAATATTTCGACTAGTTATTTCATTGGAGAAGCGTAAGCGATTGTTGTTTGAGAACAAAATATGGATACACATCTGACGTTTTATTTATATTTTAATAGTTGCGGCATCTGTTATTTCAATTTGAAATAAACTAAGCCACTAATGCAATTTTGAAGTGCGAAATTACTTATCCTAAGGCGAAATCGTATAAATAAATGGGTAATATCATCAGATAATATCCGACACTTAAATTGTTTTTGAATATTTAGCACTCTCAAAGTGGATGAAATAAATATACAAAAACGTTAAACGTTACATAAGAAATAAATAATTAGTAAATGTCGACCGAGAGTTTCTTATAAAATTTCTAGCACACTGCAATTAAATTATCTGGTTAATCACAGGAACATCACATCATTAGGTTTCGTGTACGATACTTTATTTTTTATCAACCATAAAATTTTTTGAATTTTAATCACATTTTGATAACACCATTAATGTAATTGCTTCCGTTGTTAAGCACAAAGTTAAACAAAGGGGTATCAGTGTTCTGCCAACCATGGGTGTCGAAACCAAGTTTCTAGCGTTATAAGAACGTAGGCATATCGAGATTAAAAAAGAACCCACAAGAAGTCAATAATTATTATTCTATTTATAATGACAAAATTAATTAAATTATAATAAGATTTAGGTATTGGTATTGGTTACTAGCTACAAGAACATAAGACATCAGAACACCGTAAGTATCTGTAAGTATTTATACATAGAAGTTGATATTATCCGTCAAATAAAATACATGTATTAAAGATCAAGTTAAATAAATTCTTCCACCTTCTTTTTGGTTATCAAGCTCTTAATTAAGAACGATAACAGACTAAGCTTTAAGATAAGGCGTCCGATCGTATGAAAGTATTCATACATATTTTACGCATCTATAAGAAAGCAGCGTAATTAGTTTTATTTACTGTAATTTTTAAAGTTAAATGGAAATTAACTCTAATTTTAAAATTAAATTTTTGGCCATATTACACGGTTGCTCAGTGAAAAAAAGGTATTCTAAAAACTATATATGATATAGATAATGTCACAAAAAGACGTCATTGCTAACCGCATATCACTCTCCGTTTGACTTGTTTGTTTTGGTTGGACCTTAATATTTTCTATACATCTATATCTATTTAAGAACTCCTGTATGTATTCAATAACTTAATAAATATTTTTTTTTTTATTATTTCATGTCCGAAGTTTCTGGGTACCATCACATGTTCGAAGATTTGAAGGTTAATTTAGCACGTGTTGACACTTGTTCGGTTACTTCATTTCAATAAAACCTCATCGTTCATTCTAGATAGTAGTCGAGCTCGTTCATTTCATTTCTGACCGAGAATCTATCACAACTTACATCATTAACGGAGAATGCCATCACTTATACTGTATGAAGAATGACATATCTTTCAACTGAGGACAAATCTATATATTTGCTGCGCGTTTTCATTGACTTACTATAAACCGACCGTCTCAGTAGAATTATATTATACGTAACTGTTTCTCGGCATGTCGATTTATAAATTTAAGGTGACATTATTAAAAGTTCACTTGACAACTATATCTGAAGACACGTTTGTAATTTTGTAAAATATTCGTTGTTCTTCTTACACTCGAAAATCTTTAGGGAACAAAACAGATTTGTACAACGTAGATTTAACAATATAAGTGCGTAAATATATAATTATGTATCAAAGTGAAAGAAACAGAAATATTGAAATAATATTAAGTCCGTTACAAACAAAAAAGCTCGATGAAACGCTAGAGATAGTGGAGATTTTATTGCTATAAATTTCCTATTATCCAAATTATTTCTCTGGATAATTACACTCGTAGACAGTCATTAATGGGAAATAGAATTTATATCATGTTATCAACATATTAACTACCAATACTCTTCATGCGGGTAATGACAGAATTCTATTTTGACTGAATATTTTATTGCCGTTACACTTAGTCGGACAGAAATAATGTGGCGAAAGACATAAAGGACACAGATTGGCATTTTAACCATTAGTTCTCTTCAAGCCCTTCGAGATGGAAGTTTTTATATATATTTTTTAAATTTTATTTTTGGTCTATGAAACTATCAGATTGTCCTTTGGCGTCTCTATTTTCAACTATCGTTTATTTGGAAAGTAACCGGCCAACAGTATTTATCGCTATATCTTGGGCAATTTTGTTACCAGGAAAGTAGGAAACAACAATCTGGTTTATTCTTATTCTTAGTGTTCCATCAAACGTTCAGCGCTATTTTTCGATCACGCGACTTGCAGATTGTGAGCCGATATTTTTAATCATCATATCATAATAATCTCATCCTCCATTGAGTTGATATATTGTTTCAAAATTACCAGTTTTATTTTAGTTTAAAGGTTTAATTTTATAACGTAATTCCATAAAAGTGTGTAATGGATGTGTATAATGGATGTGTGTAATGCTGTGTGTACAACACAGCATGACACATCAACTTCAAAGTCAGAATTAATAATATACATACAAGAAATACACAACCTTGAGAATAGATATACCACCTGTTGAGGGAATAATCTAATGATATATGGGTAATATCATCAGGAGATGTGCAATATATTCCTCAAATTATATATCAATTTCAAAGTCATAGGAACTAAGTAAATATAAGGAAAGGAACAAGAAGCTCATTTAAAAATTTTAATCTCTCATTCTAGTAGGTTCCAACCATTCCAGGTATCATCCTATTTATTCTTGTTTATTTCTTATCCAACAATTCAATATATCTCTTTATGAAGAGAACCCAAAACTGGACATAGTTGTCTTAATAAGGCCATACAGTAAAACAATAATATCCATATATCATATTTAATAGTCCTAAAGATGCTAGCCACAGATTATTAGTCTTATTACTAGTTGGTTACTTTGATTAGATGACTTTAGATATTTCGATCAAAATACCAAAATTGTTTTTTCAACAGCATTTTAATGTATATCAGTTCAAATCGAAACATTGATTTGAGTTGTAAAAACTTAAACATATTATTTGCCATGCACTGGCTCAGAATATTACTAAGTCTGCATAATCCTTGATATAAGTATTGCCACCAAAAAGATCTTAACGTCATATTCAAATAACACAGTTTCGAAGATATTCCGCAGTCAACAACTTTTGTATAACACAAAGGACGCAGCTCAAAGCTTTGAGGCACATTACATGTTGTAACTATTATCCACTCAAACTTAACTCCATTTATTAGAATTCTTTGCAATTTTACTCTTAAACCAATTTTTCTTCATCAAATTCCTTAATTTTGTCCCCATACCTGCAGATTTATTTTTAACAACTTTTTTAAAAAAATACACCACTCCCTTTCTATCAGTCAATTAAAAAAATATACAGTTTCATTGTCAAAAAATGTTAGAATAACTCATAAAGAAGAGTTTCCATCACTTAAAACGTGCTGACTTTATGACACTATATCATCTGCTTTAAGTGACTCAGCATCATTAATCAGATTCTCCCAAACCTTTCCACATTCTGGTGTAATCATATCTGTCCTATAATTGTCTGGACAATGCTTATCACTTTCTTCAAATATTTGTCAATTTGTAATCTTCTAATATTTTTCCATTTCTCAATGACCTATAAACATATTAGCCATTGTTCAAATTTTTATCTCAAGTTAGTGTTATTTTCTTTAATATTTATTAACCTAAAGGTAAAATGTTTTTGAAGATATGATTTAGGAAAATAGGAATGTAGAATTTAGACTGATTGGAAGTGTTAAGTGGAAAGAAAATTATTGTTTATATGAATTTCAGAAAAATGCTAGAAAGGTAAAAAAAAAACAGAAATCGGAAGCATGAAAGAAACTTCACATAAAAGTACATTTCATTAAATTCAGACGTTATTCTTCACTCATTATTTAAAGAGAAAATGGAATCGTGTAACACCACATATGAATTACAACGTTACATCTTATCGTTTAACGTCTTGCAAGAAATGTAATAAAGAGTAAAAATTATAACTCATTAACGCCTCTTGTGGCACAGGGTTATCTCTGCAGATGTTTGCCACGGGTCTTTTTACACCCGTAGTTGGTGGACTACAGATAACTCTATGTATAGCTTTGTGAACTCAATATCAGTCTGATTGCGGACACAATAAGTTCTCCCATATCCACTGTATCAGCAAGTACACTCATTCTTTCCTCAGGCTTGCCACCCCACAGGAAGGCGAGGACACGGCGCTCAATACCCCGTACATTGCAGTCCATAGGAGAAATAGCCCCAAACTACAAGACCAAGAGAAGTATATACTTCCTCATCACCTACGCCCTGCCAACAAAGATAGCAGGGCAGTAGCGGTAATCGTGCACTGCCGAACCAACACCATGCACCACCTCTCCCCAGGCAACCTATAGCAAGTGACTGGGGATGAATTCCAATTCAGTTCAAACGAGGAGTCGGTAGCCGATGCTCATTTGCACACCCACCGAGCATGGTTGTGCTGGGTAGAAATGGTCTCAGAGTAACAGTGGACAAAGGCCAGCGCAGAACCTAACGATGTCGAGTTCTCAAAGAACAGATTCACATCGTCTGCATGAAAAAACATACTTGACACTCATACCCCCCGACAACTGAAGGCCACACACCAAGACCGAGTGGTACAGATAAGAGAGCAGGCACTCGATCACCAATGCATAAAGCAAAGGGGACAACGGACAACACTGAAGGACTTCTGCAAGATGGATAAGTAAGACGTCAAATATCCGTTAATCAAGGGCGACAACATTAATGCATACTACCCACACCTGAGTATTACTGTGTGGCGCGAATATGGTGCGATTAAAATGCGGGTGAAAAAGGATCCCCCACACCACGCGCACGTTTCGTGCTAACCAACCAAAAGGCACGGAAAGGATAGTATGAAGAGAACGAAACGGGGTCCCTCTAAGAGATAAAATGAGTCTCCTGCAGGAAAAGAGCGTAAACATAAAGTGGTTGAAGAGGGAAAATGCGTGGAATTACTTGGCAACGTTATGCTTCCCCCGGATAATCAACATCATGCACGAGACACTAATCAAGTAGTCCAGAGATGGGAATCAGTTACGCTACTGGACCGTCTGTACGGAAGGGGTGGGGGCGAGCAGACTTTGAAATCAACCGACCAATGCCACTGCACAATCGAGATATCCAGACTAATGTGTGGTAGAGTCGCTGAGCTGTAGGGCCCCCGCTGTCTCTTCTCATCCAATCCCGAAACACTCGGGAGACTTGGAAAGTCGACGAGACAATCGAACGATCCAACCCCGACACTTACTGAGGCAATAAGAGAGTGGGTGATAACGCAGCTCCAACCTCCTCATCACCAGTCACAGAGGCCAGAGCCTCCACAGAAACGGAGGACACCTTGAGGTCACACAGGTTGGTAGGAGCCCCATCAAATGTCCCAAAAAAACAGAGGCCTTCCTCCATGAACGGCTCCCAGAGCGTCCGCCACTTCTGCAGTCCAAAGCCCCCTCAACATGGGCGGGAGAGACCCTCCTTCCCAAATTTACCGTCTCTGATGCGGCAGGTGCTCCTACAAAGTTTCCACCATCTGAAGTTGTTGGTTTTGAGAGTGGGATGGTGGAAGCCCCCCACTCATTCCCTTCTGAACACGCTGCTGCCCTGCAGCCACCACGCCATATGTTGCCACACGCCTCGGACAACGCGAGAACGTGTGGCCACCATTAGAGATATCACTTTTTATATTACAGTCACTATATGTATGTCCATAAGGCCACAGCAGTGACACAGGTGCCTAATGAACGAATAATTACACATTACTTATCACCCGTGGATGCTAACAAAGTTTGGAACCGGCTTCTGCATGTTTATACATACTCGCCAGTTCCCTGTACACACTCCCGGGTGAGTCTGGTTGGTCTCATATTCTCTGTTGCGATCTGACATATACGTCGATAAGTTCTGATAGAGAAGAATATCGAAAACAGGACTACGCAAAGTATCAAGTGAAAACTATTTGTTTGAAATGTGAAAAATAATATTTTCTAGTATTGGAATTTTGATGTAATTACTCAGTTTTAGCTATCACAACAATCTTTGTGTGATTGTTAAACTAAATCCAGATTTATCCAAACTTGCTATATTGATTCACCATAGAATTTACATGGTTCTTTTCTGTGTACCAGTTATTTTCCATAGCGTCCATTTTTATTTCCGAAGAATCTAAGCCAGTATCTTAATACTTTGCACAACAGGAATTATCAGAACCCTCTCTCTTTTGTTCATGCACGTTTCTTTAGAGTTCCTGCAATTTTGCGATTTTGCATTCCTTGTGAAAACAAAACTGAATTTCACAGTAATTTTCGCTTTTTTGATACTGCGAGAAAAAGAAAATTAGTATGATGTCATAACTATCACGATATCCATGGTCGGGATATTCCTAATTACTCCTACTCTTTTATAATCATATATGCTCAAAAATCAAGTTGTCTGGTTATAGTGTGTTCCCTAGAAATTGTTTTTTTCTTTCTTCCTTCAAGTTGCGATAACTGACGTATATGTAACTTTATTGAGTGTGTTAGGTACATTGTTCATTATGTCAGCGGTAACAACGAAAGCATGCCTTCAATGGTATTCTGAAAGTGCTTGTAACATAACAGACGCTTTAGAAGTACCACAGTAGTTTTGATTTTACATTCTTTTCAGGAATGATGAAAATACTATAGGCATTAATTACTATTAATTTTATTATACGACATTTACTTTTTATTCATCCTACTTTATGTCGTTACCAACGATTTCTAAGGAAGGATGTCTAAATATTTTAATTCACTTAAATAAATTATACACCAAAGAAATTAAAGATTCTATAATTAGTTTTTTTTAACTGATACTGTATAACAATAATTTTTAAGCATTCCTAGGAGCTAGATATTTTAACAGACAAAAGATTATTATTAAATAGAATTCAGGTGCATACCTGCTAATTATTTTAACACACGTCTACTAAAGTTTCTAACTGTAGTTTTAGTATTTTCTCCTACATTAAATAACATCTTTTCGAGTCTGAGAAAACATTTTTCCTCACAAGTGTTTGTACTGTGATGTTTATCATTGTTCAAACAGATTCAAATGATATTAGAAAAGTTCATCAAAAGATCCTGGTCGAGTAAATGATCAATAGTTGTTAATAATATTATCTTTAAACATATCTTAAAAAAAAAGTCACTAGTTATCTTTTGAAACTTTTCTTGAGTATAAAGCAACATAATGACCTTTCTATCTTACTTAATCTTGTGTCCACACAAAGTATCAAGCCCAAAGTTTCAGACTTATAAGCTTCAGACTTATCTGTGAGACACCAAGGAGCGTTTGATTATTAATTTCCTCTTCGATATTTCATTCCTTAATAGCTACCACTGGGATCTATTTCTTTTTCAGAGTACATGGTATTAAACTATTTAAAATATATTAAAAATTCTTGTGTGTCCTCGATTAAACTGGTTATTAAGGTTGCTATTACGGATAATATATTATTATTAATCAGTGAAATTACTCTTCAGATTTTTTAGATAGTTTATGCATTTTACCCAACTTATAACGAATGCTGTAGGAGAAAAAAAAATCTTAAATCAATCAACATGAAACAGTATATGTGTATGACTCTTAAGTGCATTTGTATTTATATTAGATCATGAGTATAAAGTAAAACGTGTAAAAATATTACTGCCCATAAACTTGCAAGTATATCACCGTCAGTTTATTTGTTTTACTGCATTTTCTTCGTTCTATCTTTTTTGTTGTTTGTTACTAATGACCTTTTTCACTTTTATTTTGTGTGCATCTAAATTTTACGAAAACTCCAACATTCATACTAGATTTTAATTGAGCTAGTGTCTCTCGTTTATTTTAATTCTAAACGAGAATTTATCACTAATTTTGTACATTAATGGGACATAATCACTTATATTCTGAGAATAAGGCATCATATATTTTAAATTATTTATGAGTAAAGCAAGGAAAGCTGTCTTTTGGTGTCTATAATTTCAAAAGTCCGTGCTCGAAAGGGTAAACATCTAGCAGTACAGACTCCCATCTCTTTATTATTTCTGTTACCAATAAAAAGGTAAATTTACAATACTTCACATTCTTATTGCTTCACCTCATGTGGGCGCGGCATAGGCAGGTGGTTAAGTTACACGACCAGTAATCAGAGGATTAGGGGTTCAAATTCTCGTCGCACCAAACATGATCGCCCTCTCAGCCGTAGGAGCGTTATATTGTGACAGTGAATCCCAGTATTCGTTTGTAAAAGAGTAGCCGAATAGTTGGCTGTGGGTGGTGATGAATATCTGCTTTCCCGACGGCTAGCGCAGATAGCCCTCGTGTAACTTGGCGCCGAATTCAAATACAAACCACAAATGTAAGACGTCGATGACCAATCCATCGATCCTGAGATTATGAGTCGAGATCCTTAGTCATTACAACAGGTGACGCCCAGCATTGAATGTTGTTGTTGTAATCAAAAAAGCACAATATGCTATGTGTGCTCTGTCCACCACGGGTATCGAAACCCGGATTTAAGCGTTGTAAGTCCACAGACATACTGCTTTGCCACTGCGGGCAACATCGAATGAGATGAGAAATCATTACAAAACTACTAGTTATATTTAAGTTTAAATATTTTCGTTCTGTCAGTAATCGTATTTATATAAAAAATCGAACGCATCACGAGTTTTCGTCACTTTATTTTTTTCAAATGAGTGTTTCTCAACAACAAGTGCTTAAAAATATAGTTTGAAGTTTGTATGGATAATCAATAAGTCCATAAAAAGAAATATATAATACAATAAACAAAAACAATGATATAAGTTAATGAGACCGTATAATTAATATTTCTGACAGTGTTAAAATAACACTTCTTTATATTCGAAAATAACTTTTTAATAACAAAATAAATTCACCAACACCTGAATCCATATCAAGAGAACTTCGTAGCTATTCATCTCATTCCATCTGCCACAGGTGTGCTCTACACGTTGTTCACTCATTTTCAGTCTACGAGGAATCGTTCTTTAACTGTAGAAGTATACCTCTTAAAATAGTTCCGAGAAATAAAGTGAAGATTTAACAAACAAAATACAGACATTAAACTTGTCTTCGGTTTAAATTAAAATGACGAATACAGTTTTTATACTCATAATTGAAAACACTACAAACTCTTTCTAATATAGATAAACTGCGAAACAGAATATAAATTTGTTATGTTTACTACAGAGAAAATAAATATTAGAAACACCATCAATTTGTTTCTGGGTGTGATTAGCTACTAAAATAATAACGCTGCATGAAACACAAATGAAGAGATTACTCTTGATTATGTCTGTCCATATTATTACAGTATAGAAACTGAGAACAAGTTAGTTAGGCCAATGCAAGTGTAAAAGATTTTATCATGGTTACAGTCTCGTTATGAAGGCAAACAGTTTTCACTGCTGCATGTTAGGTGTTTTAAACAAACAGTTTATGAAATCTTCTTTGATGACAGGTTTTGAAGATACCGTATACCTCATATATTTCTACTCAAATACTACGTATATCACATGCATTTGAAATAATACAGATGCTAGATAAATATATACAAACATTGTTTTCGACTCTTACATGTACTTTACCCATATATAGCATTAGCAGCTTAACTTAGTACTTGTCTCTCACATCTTCTTATGTTTGATGACTCGTAGTACGTTTACCAAAAATGAGCTTAAATATTTTAGTTTTTATATAATTTAAGTATTAAATATATAAATGAATGTGAACTGCTTTTCTATAGGATAGAATGCTTGAGTACAATATTATCTGAAAGATTCACAGATTTGTTAATTATAGTTTATAACATACTGTATTAGTGTCGAATATCAACAAACCTAAATGTAAGAATATGATGAATTTTTCATGATATTTTAGTAATTTTTAAAATTTTCCATTTTATCTCCTTAGACATAAACAAATATTTCAGAAAACAAACAAACATTGAAATATTTCCTTCTTTATTACATGTAAGAAAGTTCAGTCCAAGCTGCTGTTCTGCTTCTATAGTAGTTTATATCTAGTTTGTTCCCAGGTTTGAAAACATTTAAGACTTCTAGAACATCATTGAAACTATGCTTCCATTGTTAGTGCAGTCGTAATGAACAATGTACCTACCACACTGAAAAAAGTTACAGCTTCACCAGATATCATGATATGCAAAAGAAGAAACAATTGTCACAACCAATAACTCAACGTTGGCATCAGAGGATTTACAGCACTGAACAGTTGGGTTTGGTACTTGGATTGGATGCCCGGCATGGCAAAGCGTGTTAAGGCGTGCGACTCGTAATCTGAGGGTCGCGGGTTAGCATTCCCGTCGTGTCAAACATGCTCAACCTTTCAGTTTAGGGGGCGTTATAAAGTGACAATTAATCCCACTATTCGTTCGTAAAAGAGTAGCCCAAGAGTTAGCGGTGAGTGGTGATGACTTGTTGCCTTCCTTCCAGTCTTACACTACTAAATTAGGGATGGCTAGCGCAGATAGCCATCGAGTAGCTTTGCGCGAAATTCAAAAAACCAAACCAAACCAAACTTGGAGTGGGTGGAGAAAAGGTAGGCTATTCTATGGCTTTATGTTGTTTAAAACATTTAAACATGTTTTTAAGAGTTATTCTGTATAGTTAAATACATTTGGAGCTATGAGTACTGATCATTTTCTCGACTAGGTTCATTTAGTGAAACTTCCTAATACCATTAAAAGTTGAGTTTCAGTGTTACTGGTCATTCCAGTGAGAAAATTAACAAGAAATAATATATTTACTCAAATAGCGTTTAAATAAGAAACATTCCTTTTTTGTTAAAATATTTATTGAGTTTCTATAAATGATCTAAATATATATATAATTTTGATAAAAACACTTAAATGACAGAAAATATAATTAGATTTTTTAGTTCAACTTAATAAATTACTTAAATATAGGCATCGATCAGCAAAGCAAGTTTTAATGTCAATTTTTATATTGTAATTCCTGTAGAGAGAGTTCAGTCGAAGGTACAATGCCACTTCTAAGGCATACTAAGCATATTTTGTTCCAAGCTTTCAAAATACTTTCAGGTCTTTCAGAATACCATTGAAGACATTATTTTATTATTATTGCCGACGTAATGAATAATGCACCAACCACACTCATCAAAGTTACATCTTCACCATTTTTTGTGATTTGAAAAATGGAGAAAAAAACAATTTCTATGGAACTAACTAAGGCCACAAAGCTTGCTTTTTCTATAAATAGGGCGTTAGTATAAAAATAATGGGTGGCGAAACTAAATATTTCAATCATTATTATAATCCAAGGCAAAGTTCCACATTTTGAAAATATATATTGGTAACTCCATGATATTACAATCTGAATAACCGAGTAATGGAAGATCACTACAGCATCTTGTAAAGATACGATCCGACGCACTATTATTGTCGACAATGATTCCAGAAAACCATACCCGACAGCTAGTGATAACCCCAGAAATCGAGATTGTGCATCCAAGTTGTTGTCCGATTCCTCAAATATAAATGAAGGACGAGTAATCAGGATGATCCCTTCAAAGGATAACGTGATGGCTAAGACATCAAAAAAATGTAATTTTTCTCGCAATATCAAAAAACCTAGAATTGCGGTGAAAATCAAATTTGTCTTTGCGATAAGTGTAGTGTCGACTAATGGAAAGAAACCTAAAGATTTGTACAGAAACAAGATAGCTAGAGTTGCGATAATTGATCTGATAATAATTAGCAGATACTGACATCTTTTTTTCGGAAGAAAAGAATGACCGCTATGTAAAATAACTGATACACATATAAGAGCCATGCATATTCCACGGTGGATCGATAATACTTCTTTGGAGATTTCTGAATCGAACTTAACGAATGCCCATCGACTACTGTTGCTGATACATTGGAGTGAAACTAAAATAATTCCAATGCCAGGAAACTGCATTTTTTGAAACGAAGACACATATGTATTTGTCATTTTAAATGGGCTGTTTCGACTTGCTTCTTTCTTTCTTGATGTTCTCTTTTATCTGTGCTTTCTTAAGATGACGTTTACTTTTTTTGGACAATCTAAAATGTAATAGAAAAATAAAGTGTTAGTGAGAAATTTGTTAGCAAACGAAACTTATAAAGAAAGAGGTAACTGACCGGAAGTGACCACATGTTTGAAAGAAGTTGTGTAACTCACTGTCGGAATGAAGAGAGCGGTGTTAGATGTTTAAATATATAATTGTATATTATTTATTGTATTATTTTTAATACAGGTATAAAGGTGTTTCTTTGTATTGGTTTATTTTGGGTTTAAGTTGTTGTATAAGTCAGGGTTCTTTAATTTTGCGTTTGTTTATGTTTGTTTCTTTATTTAGTATTTGAGTGTTATCTGTGATTATGTTGTGTTTATTTGACTTGCAGTGTTCAAAAACATGTGAAGGTGACTTTTTGTGTTCTTTGAATCTTGTTTCCATTTTTGTACTTGTTTCTACAATATAGAAGTCGTGGCGATTTTCACATTGTATTTTATAAATAATGTTGGTGTGGTGTTTGTCAGTGTAATTTTTACATAGTATAGACCTCCATTTTGTGCCTGTTTTTTTGTATAAATTTGGTATTATCTAGAATGTGATATTTTGTTGTTAGTTTTTGTCAAATGTTGTTATTTATCTGCTGATGTTGGGAATATATGGTGTGCAGCGATGTATAGTTTCGTGATTTTTTGATTCATAAGATATATTTACTTTTGTTTGTCGATTTTGCTTTCTGTCTAAGGGTGTACGTATAATGTTTCCTACGATGGAGTAATTTTATTGATGACCATAGATATATAGGACAATATAGGGTTTTTGAAATTTTTTTTCAGCACGTGAATTTATTAACGTCATGAAAAATGGAATTTAAATTACAATTTTTTTTAACTCGTCCAGATGGCGGTTGAAGATTGAATATTTATTTCCGGAACATTTTTGCTTTCGAATGAAAGAACAAAACATATATTTAGTGAATTTTATTCTCAGGGGAAGTCTCACATGAATGTATATGCTCTCATTTATTTTTCATTCAAAAATTAAGGAGTCGATTTGATACAGTAGTTTCTAGTTGAAACCAACACTTTATTATTAATTACTTATTTTTAGACTGTTATGCACAACGATGAATTACAACAGTTATTAGAAGGGTTTGTGGTAAAGTTTAATTCTATATTTGTTTTCATTTCTTTGCGGTTCATATATCACAAAAGAGGCTGAAAGTATGAAAATTTTCTTTTCAATATTGTATGATATTCACCTCGAACATAAATAAATATATATATATATATATTTCAGTGATATTAAAACAGTGATATATATGTCTAATTCAAGTTTAATGAATAAAGAAAATAATCAGGAAGAACTGCGTTTAAAACAGTTAATCCCAACCTCTGAGTAGTTATATTATAACAGTAAAAATACCTCCAATTCATTATTTAAATTCCATTTACTTACTTTTAGAGGAAAATTTACTTATAATTTAATTTATTTCTAAGGCAACAAATTCTGCCTTTTTGAAATTCTTCTTTTTAATGGTTTGTAATTTTTTCCTCGGATATACATTGAGAGGCACAGCCGTTTTCAGCTGGTAAAGTGTTATTTAAGGTTTTAATCCTTAATAGTGAAAATCAATAACTTTTAACTGTCCGCCAGATCAACTCACAAAAGCATCAGATCTACCTTGACATTATTGTAACATTCACTTATTGGCTACCAAACTGTCTTAAAAGTTCCGCTGGGCCCGACATTGAATAACATGTTAAGGCGTATGACTCGTAATCTGAGGTTCGCGGATTCGCATCCACGTCGCACCAAACATGTTAACTCTTTCAGCCGTGTGGCGTTATAATGCTACAGTAAACCCCCACTATTCGTTGATAAAAGAGTAGCCAAAGAGTTGGCGGTGGGTGGTGATGTTCAGATGCCTTTCCTCTTGTCTTACACTGCTAAGTTAGGTACGGCTTTGTGAAGTAGCTTTGCGCGAAATTCAAAACAAACAAAAGTTCTGCTAACGTGTATGGTGAGAAACTCAGGTTTAAATAGGTTCTTAAATTGGTAGTGATTTGCTAGTCCTATGAAACAAACGGAATGAATAGTGAATGATCTGTTCTCTGACATATTTTTATTAATCAGAATGTTTAGCCGATGATTGAGTGGAAATGCCAAAACAGAAAGTATCCTTTTCAGATACCTTGAAAACATACATCAGATACTTCAAAACGTAAGCCAGTTGGATAAGAAAGTTGAATACATCATTTTCAAAACTGGGACAAAGGCTAAGCAATTTTGGTTTGGAAATTCGGTCACCCATCTAAACATAAGACTGTTTTTTGTATACACATTCTGATTATTTCATTTACTATACGTTACACAATGCATCACTTTTTTGAACACTCTAATTGATATTGAAACGAAAATTATGAATTTATGACCTCTGATGCAACAGTTAGCTGCATAAAACGTCAAGGTCTGTCAAAATATCATCAACATATCGTGTGTTAGCAATATGAAACTAATGGTGATTCAATATGGTCAAGGTCAGCTACCATTGAGAAGTGAAATGTTTTGGTTGGAATAATCTCTAGACGAATATACATCGATGTTTACACATTAAATTACATTGGAGATCACTGCAGTGATGAAATGGATTATTTGCAGTTTTGGTCATATTGTTGTTTAATTCATTTGTTATTAGAAAACAAGTAACGATTAAAGTCACGGACCTACTAGCATTCCAAACATAAAGAGATTTGAAATTTCCAATAAAAATGTTATGTTCCTGTAATTAACAAGATAACTTAATTGCAGTGTGCTGGAAATTTTATAAGAAACTCTCGGTCAACATTTACACTTTATTTATTTATTATGTAACGTTTAACGTTTTTGTATATTTATTTCATCCACTCTGAGAGTACAAAATATTCAAAAACAATTTAAGAAACGTTTTGGATATTATCTGATGATATTATCCTCATATTAAAACGTTGTCGCCTTAGGACAAGTAATTTCTCACTTCAAAAATGCAAAAGTGGCTTCGTTAATTTCAAATTGAAATAACAGATGCCGCAACTATTGAAATATGAATAAAACGTCAGATGTGTATCCATATTTTATACTCAAACAACAATCGCTTTCGCTTCTACAATGAAATAACTAGTCGTAATATTTGCATTAGGTCTGCACGAAACTAAGTAAAAAAGGCACATAATTTTTGGATCTAAAATTTCTACAACATTATTTTTCATTAATTTTCTCATTGGAATGACAAGTAATATTGAAACTCAACATTCAATGGTATTAGGAAGTTTAATAAAATGATCCTAGTCCAAAAAATGATCAGTACTCGTAGCTCCAAATATATTTAACTATACAGAATAACTCTTAAAAACATGAACCATAGTTATTTTGTAAATGTTTTAAAAAACATAAAGCCACAGAATGGCCTATCTTTCTTGTAACCACTCGAACTTTGGTTTATTTGATCTTTTGATCACTAGTCATCACCACCCACCGCTAACTGTTTGGATACTCTTTTACCAACGAATAGTTTTATTGACTGTCTCTTTATAACGCCCCCACGACTGAAAGGTCGAGCATGTTTGACGCGACGGGAATGCGAACCCCATGACCCTCGGATAACGATTCGCACGCCTTGACACGCTTAGTTATGCCGGGACACCACTCCAAGTACCAAACTCAAATATTCAGTGCTATAAATCCTGAGATGCCAGTCCTCCAACGTTGAGTCATTGGATATCATCCAGTACATCTTAATATTCATGTTTCCACAAAGTAGGGTGGTGGTTTGTATTATTTTAGTGTTTGTAATACTAAGTTCTGACCTCACTAATTTTAATCTCAAGATATTTTACGTTGAAAGAGCTAACTGTGTGGCTTTAGGGTGTTCCGTGGAAATTGTTTATTCTTTCGCATATCATGATAACTTTTGAAGCTGTAACTCTTTTCAGTGTGATAGGTACATTGTTCATTACGACTGCAGTAACAATGAAAGCATGCTTCAATGATATTCTAAAAGTCTTAAAGGTTTTCAAAGCTTGGAACAAACTAGACATAAAATACTATAGAATTGAACAGCAGCTTCGAATGAACTTTCTTACATGTAATAAAGAAGGAAATTATTCAATGTTTGTTTGTTTTCTGAAACATTTGTTTATGTCTAAAGAGATAAAATGGAAAATTTAAAAAAATAACCAAAATATCATGAAAAATACATGACATTCTTGCATTTAGTTTTATTGTTCTTTGACACTAATACAGAATGTTATAAAATTTGATTAACCAATCTGTGAAACTTTCAGATAATATTGTACTCAAATATCTTATAGAAAAGCAATTCACATTTATTTTTATATTAGGTACTTGAATAATACAAAAACTAATACATTTAAGTTCATTTTTGGTAAACGTACTGCGAGTCATCAAACATCAGAAGATGTGAGAGACAAGTACTAAGATAAGCTGCTAAAACTATGTGTAAAGTACATGTAAGAGTCGAAAACAATGTTTATATACATTTATCTAACATCTGTATTATTTCAAATGCATGTGATATACGTAGTATTTGAGTAGAAATATATGAAGTTTACGGTATCTTCAAAACCTGTCATCAAAGAAGATTTCATATATTGTTTGTTTAAAACACCTAACATGATGCAGTGAAAAGTGTTTGCCTTGATAACGAGACTGTAACCATGATAACACCTGTTACACTTGCATTGGCCTAACTAAGTTATTCTCAATTTCTATACTGTAATAATATGGACAGACATAATCAAGAGTAATCTTTTCATTTTTATTTCATGCAGCGTTATTATTTTACTAACAAATCACATTCAGAAACAAATTAATGGTGTTTCTAATATTTATTTTCTCTGTAGTAAACATAACAAATTTATATTCTGTTTCGCAGTTTATCTATATTAGAAAGAGTTTGAAGAGTTTTGAATATATGGGTATAAAAACTGTATTCCTCATTTTAATTTAAACCGAAGACAAGTTTAATGTCTGTAGTCTATTTGTTAAATCTTCACTTTATTTCACGGAACTAATTTAAGAGGTATACTTCTACAGTTAAATTAGGATCCCTCGTAGACTGTAAATGAGTGAAAAACGAGTAGAGCACACCTATGGGAGATGGAATGAGATGAATAGCTACGAAATTCTCTTGCTTTGGATTCAGGTGTTGGTTAATTTATTTTGTTATTAAAAAGATATTTTCGTATGTAGACAAGTGGTATTTTAACACTGTCTGAAATATTAATTATACGGTCTTATTAACTTATTTCATTGTTTTTGTTTATTGCAATAAATCTTTCTTTTTATGGATTTATTGATTATCCATACAAACTTCAAACTATATTTTTAAGCATCATATTAATACGATTACTGACAGAACGAAAATATTTAAACTTAAATATAACTAGTAGTTTTGTAGTGATTTTTCAACACATTTGACGCTACCCCAGTGGCAAAGCGGTATGTCTTTGGACTTATAACGCTTAAATTCGGGTTTTGATACCCGTGGTGGGCAGAACACCGATTGCATATTGTGCTGAGTTCAATACAACAACAATATTCAATGCTTGGCCTTACCTGCTGTTATGACTGAGGCTCTCGACTCGTAATCTCAGGATCGATGGAATGGTCATCGACGTCTTACTTTCTGTGGTTTGTATTTGAATTTGGCGCAAAGTTACACGAGAGCTATCTGCGCTAGCCGTCTCTAATTTAGCAGTATAAGACTACAGATAGTCATCACCACCTACAGCCAATTATTCGGCTACTCTTTTAGCAACGAATACTGGGATTGACTGTCATAAAATAACGCCCCCACAGCTGAGAGGCGGAGCATATTTGGTGCGACGAGGATTTAACCCCCAATCCTCTGATTACTGGTCGTGTCACTTAATCACCTGGCCATGCCGCGCCCACATGCGGTGAAGCATTAAGAATGTGAATATTCTGAAGAGTAATTATACTGATTAATAATAATATATTATCCGTATTAGCAACCTTAATAACCACTTTAATCGAGGACACACAACAATTTTGTATATATTTTAAATAGTTTAATACCATGTACTCTGAAAAAGAAATAGATCCCAGTGGTAGCTATTAAGGGATGAAATATCGAAGAGGAAATTAATAATCAAACGCTCCTTGGCGTCTCGCAGGTAACTCTGAAGCTTAAAAGTCTGAAACTTTGGGCTTGATACTTTGTGTGGACACAAGATTAAGTAAGATAGAAAGGTCATTATGCTGCTTTATTCTCAAGAAAAGTTTCAAAAGATAACTACGGACTTTTTTTTTTAAAGATACGTTTAAAGATAATATTATGAAGAACAACTATTGATCATTTACTCGACCAGGATCTTTTGATGAAGTTTCTTAATATCATTTAAATCTGTTTGAACAGTAATGGACATCACAGTACAAACACTTGTGAGGAAAGATGTTTTCTCAGACTCGAAAAGATGTTATTTAATGTAGGAGAAAATACTAAAACTACAGTTAGAAACTTTAGTAGACGTGTGTTAAAACAATTAGCAGGTATGCACCTGAATCCTATTTAATAATAATCTTTTGTCCGTGTTAAAATAGCAAGCTCCTAGAAATGCTCACAAAAAGTTACTGTTATGCAACATCAGTGAAAAAACTAATTATAGAAACTTTAATTTCTTTGGTATATAATTTACTTAAGTAAATTAAAAATTTTAGGCATTTTTCCTTAGAAATCGTATGTAACGACATAAAGTAGAATTAATAAAAATAAATGTCGTTTAATAAAATAGTTATTAATGCCTATAGTATTTTCATCATTCCTGAAGAGAATGTAAAATCGAAACTACTATTTTACTTCCAAAGCATCTTAAGCCTATTTTGTTACAAAGATTTTCAAAAGACCATTGAAGGCATGCTTTCCTTGTTTGAGCTCACCTAATGAACAATGTACCTGACACACTCAACAAAGTTATATCTACGCCTGTTATCGTAACTTGAAGGATGGAAGAAAAAACAATTTTTAGGGAACACACTATGTCCAGACAACTTGATTTTCAACATATATGATTATAAAAGAGGAGTAGTAATTAGGAATATCCCGACCATGGATATCGTGATAGATATGACATCAAACTAATTTTCTTTTTCTCGCAGTATCAAAAACGCTAAAATTACTGTGAAATTCAGTTTTGTCTTCACAAGAAAATCCAAAATCGCAAAATTGCAGGAACTCGAAAGAAACGTGCATAAACAAAAGAGAGAAGGTTTTGATCATTCCTGTTGTACAAAGTACGAGACACTGGCTTAGATACTTCGGAAATAAAAATGGCCGCTATGCAAAATAATTGGTACACAGAAAACAACCATGTAAATTCTATGGTAAATCAATATAGCAAGTTTCGAGAAATTTGGATTTAGTTTTACCATCACACATAGATTGCTGTGATAGCTAAAACTGAGTATTTACAGCATAATACCAATACTAGAAAATATTATTTTTGTCATTTCAAACAAATCGTTTTCACTTGCTATTTTGCGTAGTCCTGTTTTTGTTATTCTTCTTTATGAGAACTTATCGGCGTATATGTCAGTTCTAAACAGAGAATATGAGACCTATCAGACTCACCCGGGAGTGTGTAAAGGGAACTAACTTGTATGTATAAACATTAAATGGCCTGTTCCAAATTTTGTTACTATCCACGGATAACAGGTAATGTGTAATTACCCGGTCTTGCGACGGATATGTCGCTGCTGTGGCTTTAAAAGCCAATTACTTAGCGAATGCCAGACCCCGCGTTGCGGCAAGTTTGTGTCATATGGACATACAGATAATGACTATGATACAAAATGTGATATCTTTAATGGTAGCCACACATTCTCGCGTTGTCCTAGGCGTGTGGCAACATATGGAGTGGTGACTGTGGAGGTTTCCACCGTCCCACCCTGAAAACCAACAACTGCCGATTGTGGAGACTTTGTAGAGGCGCCTGCATCAGCAGAGCCCGTAAATCGGGATGAGGGTCTCTCCCGTCAACGTTGAGGGGACTTCGGCTCTGCAGAAGTGGGGGACGCTCTGGGAGCCGTTTAGGGGGGAGGGCCTTTGTTTGGTTGGGACCTCTCAGGGGGCTCTGGGCAGCCTGTGTGACCTCAAGGTGTCCTCCGATTCTGTGGAGACTCTAGATTCTATGACTGGTGACTGATGGCTATATCTTCGCTCCAAATAGTGATACTAAGGGGTAGGTAGTGTGCATTAATGTTGTCGCTCTTGATTAACGGATATTTGACATCTTTCTTATCCATCTTGGAGGAAGTCCGTCTGTGTTGCCCGTTGTCCCCTTTGTTTTATGCATTGGTGAACGAGTGCCTGCTCTCTTATCTGTATCACTCGGTCTTGGAGAGTGGCCTCCAGTTGCCGGGGTGTATGAGTATCAAGTATGTTTTTGATGCAGACGATGTAAATCTGTTCTTTGAGAACTCGACATCGTTAGGTTCTGCGCTGGCCTTTGTCCACTGTTACTCTAAGACCATTGCTTTTCAGCGCAACCATGCTCGATGGGTGGGCAAATGAGCCTCGGCTTCCGACTCCTCGTTTGAACTTGATTGGAATTCATCCCCAGTCACTTGCTTTGGGGTTCATTTACTCGCGTGCGCAAGAGGTTGCCTGAGGGGAGGTGGTGCACCGTGTTGGTTGGGCAGTGCACGAAAACCGCTACTTCTCTTTTTCTTGTACCTTGGGGTTATTCCTCCTTTGGACTGGACTGTACGGGCTATTGAGCGCCATGTCTTTGCCCTCCTGTGGGGTGGGAAGTCTGAGGTAAGAATTGGTGTGCTTGCTGATACACTGGACATGAAAGAACTTATTGTGTTCGTCATCAGACTGATTTTGTGTTCACAAAGCTACACAAAGAGTTATCTGTAGTCCGTCAAATACGGGTATAGAAAGACTTTTTCTAGTGGCAAACATCTGCGGACGTAACTCTGTGCCACAAGAGGCGTTAATGAGTTTTATTTTTTACCCTTTTCTAAATTACTTGCAAGACGTTAAACGACAAGATATAACGTTGTAATTCATATGTGGTATTACATGCTACCATTTTCTCTTTAAATAATGAGTCAAGAACAATGTATGAATTTAAGTAAAATGTACTTTTATGTCAAGTTTCTTTCATGCTTCCAATATATGTTTTTTTTTTTACCTTTCTATCATTTTTCTGAAATTCCTATAAACAATAATTTTGTTTCCACTTGACACTTCCAATCAGTCTAAATTGTCTAAATCAGACCCTCAGATTACGGGTTGCACGCCTTAACACGCTTGGCCGTGCCGGACCCCTACTCCAAGTACCAAATCCAAATGTTCAGTGCTATAAATCCTCAAATGCCAGTCCTCCAACGTTGAGTCATTGAGCAAATGCTAATAAGGCGCAAAATTAATTTTAGAATTAGAGTTAATTTCCATTTAACTTTAAGAATTAAAGTAAATGAAACTAATTACGCTGCTTTTTTTTAAGTTGCGTAAAATATATATGAAAACTTTCATACGATCGGACGCCTTGTCCTAAAGCTTAGTGTGTTATCGTCATTAATTAAGACCTTGATAACAAAAAAGGTGGAAGAACTTATTTAGCTTTATCTTTAATATAGGTATTTTCTTTAACGGATAATATCAACCAGTAAGTATAAATACTTACAGGAAACTTATGGTGTTCTGATGTCTTATGATCTTGTAAATAGTAACCAATACCAATACCTAAATCGAATTATTAATTAATTAATTTGTTATTATAAATAGAATAATAATTATTGATTTCTTACGGGTTTTTTTTTTTTATTCTCGGTATGCCTACGTTCTTATAACGCTATAAACTTGGTTTCGATACCCATGGTAGGCAGAACACAGATACCCCTTTGTGTAACTTTGTGCTTACTAACGGAAGCAATTATATTCATGGTGTTATCAAAATGTGATTAAAATTCAAATATTCTATGGCTGATTAAAAAGTATCTTACACTGTGCTTTAAAAAGTACCTCGAATTCAAAGTTAAGTTTTATTTACTTACTTTTAGAGGAAGATTTACAATTATTTGTCAGTTTGAATTGTTTTTTTATTGATTCAATCATTTATTATTAACATTACTTTTTTGTGTCCGGTATAATTTCATTCAGTTCTTAGGCAACAAATGCTGCCTTTTTGAAATTCTTCTTTACAATGGTTTGTAATTTTTTCCTGGGATATACATTGAGAGGCGAAACCGTTTTCAGCTGGTAAACTGTTATTTATCTATAACGAATCAAGTTTTAATCATTAATAGTGAAAATCAATATTTTCTGACTGTCAGCCACATCAACTCACAAAAGCATCAGATCTACCTTGACATTATTCAAACATGCACTTTCTGGCTACCAAACTGTCTTAAAAGTTCTGCTGGGTCCGGAATTGCCAAGCATATTAAGGAGTGCGCCTCGTAATCTGAGGTTCGCGGTTTCGCATCCCCGTCGCACCTAACATGTTCGCCCTTTCAGCCATGGGGGCGTTATAATGTTACGGTCAATTCCACTATTCGTTGATAAAAGAGTAACACTAGAGTTGGTGGTGGGTGGTGAGAGAATTAGCCGCCTTTCCTCTTGTCTTACACTGCTAAATTAGGGACGGCTAGCTCAGATAGCCCTCGAGTAGCTTTGCGCGAAATTCAAAACAAACAAAAGTTCTTCTAATGTGTATGGTGTGAAACCCAGGCTTAAATAGGTTTTTAAGTTGGTAGTGACTTACTAGTCCTATGACAGAAACGGAGTGAATAGTAGATGATCTGTTCTCTAACGTATTTTTATTAATCAGAATGTTTAACCGATCATTGAGTGAAAATGCCAAAAAAGAAAGTATCCTTTTGAGATACCTTGAAAACATACATTAGATACTTCAAAACGTAAAGCAGTTGGATAAGAAAGTTGAATGCATCATTTTCAAAACTTGAACAAGGGCTAAGCAATTTTGTTTTAGAAATTCGGTCACCCATCTAAACATAAGACTGTTTTATTTCATACACATTGAGATTATTTCATTTACTATAAGTTACTCAATGCATGACTGTTGGAAGCCTCTAATTGATATTGTAACGAAAATTATGAATTTATGACCTCTGACTTACCAGTGAGCTACTTAAAACCTCAATGTCCATAAAAATATCATCAACATATCGTTTGTTAGAAATATGAAACTGATGGTGATTCAACATGGTCAAGCCCAGCTGCCTTTGAGAGGTGAAGTGCTTTAATTGGAATAATCTCCAGACGAATACACATTGATGTTTGAACATAAAATTACATAGGAGTAATTACTGCAGTAATGAAATGGATTACTTGCAGTTTTGATCATATTGTCGTTTAATTCATTTGTTATCAGAAATCCAGTAACGATCAAAGTCACGGACCTACAAGCATTCCGAACATAAAAAGATTGAAAATTTCCAATAAAAATGTGAAGTTCCTGTGATTAAGAAGATAACATAATTGCAGTGTGCTAGAAATTTTATAAGAAACTCTCGGTCAACATTTACACCTTATTTATTTCCTATGTAACGTTTAAAGTTTTTGTATATTTATTTCATCCACTTTGAGAATGCTAAATATTCAAAAAACAATTTAAGAAAAGTTTTGGATATTATCTGAAGATATTACCCATATATTAATATGTTGTTGCTTCAGGACAAGTAATTTCTTACTTCAAAATTGCAAAAGTGACTTCGTTTATTTCAAATTGAAATAACTGATGCCACAACTATTCAAATATGAGTAAAAGGTCATATGTGTATCCATATTTTATTCTCAAACAACAATCGCTTTCGCTTCTCCAATGAAATAACTAGTAATGTTTGCATTAGGTCTGCACAAGACTAAGTGAAAACGTCACTTAATAGCTTTTATTACTTCAACGATGGTAGGCTTTATGTAAAAAGAATTCTTCATATTTCAGTGAAGATAAGCTACTGCATTGTAAGTTTGAAGAAGGCATTATCTTTGTAGCATTTTCGGTAAGTACCTTTTAGCATGCAATAAAAACTAGAGAACAAACTGATGGTTTGTATTTGTTGCAATTGTTTTCAGAATTTGAATTGTGTATGATAGTAAAATATTGATATCATCAAAAAAGGTGATAAATATTTCATAGAAATTAGCAGCTTTGAAAACAAAAATAATAATTAATTAAAGAATATCCTAGGAATCAAGTATTAACCAATTTATTTAAATTTTACCACCTTATCACACGTCAGGATATTATAGAATGTCATTTTTATTATTTTCTTATAATATTTGGTTCTAAAATTGGTATATACCAAGAAAAGAAACTGTTAAAGTCAGTTCAGTATAATTTTTGAAAGTTACCACTCGAGATTTCATGTTAAATATATTCGTATATTTTCATATTTATACATCTGTCAATTTCCTTTGCGTATTGAATAAATTGAGTGCAATGGAAAGAAGTATTTTCTTATCTTCATTAGTACTCACAATTTAAAGATTGATACAAAGCTCTAAATGTCTTCCGTCTGCATTATAATTGTTACTTAGTGGACAATAAAATATGTATTTCTCGAGAAATCACATTGGTGAATAATAGAGATACGTACTCCGTTACCTAAATATGACTATACTACATCAAGTTTTCTTGCATACCTTTTTATTCAAAATATTATAATATTAAATATTACAAGAGTGTTAAATTACCGAATATAATGAAGTGCAATGAATTTACCAGTGACAGAAGTCATGTTAACAAGCTGGTAATTTAGTACCTAATGTGTTACAAGGATGAATCAATGTCATTTACTTATTTTGTGACCTCTTTATTGAACAGTAAATTATTTGTATAAATTAATATTGCTTGTTAATATATATAGTTCATGTGGGTATAAAATTATGAACTTTGTGCATTGAAAAATAAATCTTTCCAGGATTTATAAATCATTATTATAATTCTTCTTTCCTGAAAACTGACGGCTATAATTTTTTTCTAACACATTCTAGATTTTCTGGACAAAGTGAATGGGAACATGAGGAAACACAAATTAATAAGAATATTAAAAACAGGATCACATAAAAAAGCAAGTTGAAACAATTCATTTGAAATGTCAAAACCATTCGTATCTCCGTCTTACAAACACAGTGTCCTGGTATTGGAATTATTCTAGCTTCACTAAATTGTTTCACTTACTGTAGTGAAAGTGTAATGATTAAACAGGTTCCAGACATCTCCAAACAGGCATTATAGAATCACCGTGCAACACTCATGGCTGTTTTGTATTTACCAGTTATTCTACACAGCGGCCATACTATTCCACTGAGAAATCTAGACCAATGTTTGATAATTTTTCACCAGAGTAATTACCCGAACTCTATCTATCTTATTTCTGTACAAATCATTAGACACTCTAACGTTACTCGATGTTACAGTCCTTACAAAATCAAAATTACTTTTCACATCTTCACATTTTCACTTTTTTAATACGGCAGAACAGTACATATGATTGATTTATTAGCCGTAAAGGATGGAACAGCAACTCGGGTGCGCAATTTCTAATTCGTGGATCTTCCTTAACTGTTCGTTATGGGTTTTGTGTGTCGTTGAGTGATGTAGTAGTGCGTCGGATGACTTGTTTACACTACGCTGTAATTTTAATTTTAAGATTAATATTGCTTTCATGCATTAGAAAGTTTTCAACTTTCACGTGAAATCTTTGCTTTTTATTATTAATTTCATTAAAAACTCATTTCTTCTTTCAGTAGATTTTATCACTCCTTTAAAAACCATAAAAATTACGTAAATTTAAATTATGCTTTTTTCGTCAGATAATGATAACAAATTATATAACACGGAAACATAAATGTTTACACTAAATAGCTTAAATCTCACATCCTCATATATATAGTATTTTTATCATGTAATGCTCGGTTTATAAACTAGTGGATTACACATTTCTTTAGTGGTGGCGTCTATTGCTTCAACTTAAAAGAAGCGATGCGTGGCTGCAAAATTATACGTACACGTGAGGTTAGAAATTACATGTCATGAGGGAAGAATTTAACAATATTTGTGCAATATGAACGAAAATGTTCAATATATTTCTCAAATTATTTTTATATTTCACTGTTAAAGTGAATTAAATAAGTCTATGCAAAGAGATCAAATGGAGCGAATTATTTTGTGAAACATGTCCCTTCTAGCTGTTAACTATAACTACCCCTTACAACTCTTGTTGTCATCAAATATTTTTGACAACAATTAAATTTTCTTTCTGTACTATCCCTAAAAACAGCTTATTCCAAAATACATTTTATACTTTACGAGACTGTATTTCAAGCATGTGGAAATATACAACGGATTATATTAGCGATTTGAATACAAACTATCAGCAACCGTTATTTTTTTGTTAATGCTTTGTTCTTTGAAAAGGCTAATTGTGTGTTTATCTGGAAATTATTTTTCTTTCATTTTACATAACATATTAACTGTTGAAGTTGAAACTTTGTTGAGTGGAGTGCGTCATTTTTTCTTACTTTAGTAGTAAGTATAAAATCACTTCTTTAATGGTATTCTGAAAGTCCTGAAAGTTTCGGAGAAAGCGTTTAACAAAATAAACCTAGGATTATTTAAAAAAAGAATGGTAGGCTAGACTCAAATTCCTTTGTAGGAATAATGAGAAAATAAGAGAATTACAAACTCCTTTCTTAAATTCACGCCGAATTTTAATTAATTCTACTTTATCTTATTAACTAGGATCAGAAAATAAATAAAACTTAAAAAACTTTTGTTTAATTAAATATGTTACAGAGAAATGAAATCATAATTTTGTTCCTTAAGAGTTTTTCACTAACATTATGTAACAATAACGTTTTGCGAGCATATTTAGAAGCCAATTATTTATTTCCAAAGAAGTAGAATATTATTATCACACAAGTTTCAGGTGCATCCATATCGAATTATTTGAACAACAAAGTATTCTTGTCTCGTATATGACAATTACTTGTAGTTCAAAATATATTGCGTTATTAAACTATCAAATTTTCTGCTGAGACACCGAGAGCATTTGATTATGACTTTTTATCTGATATTTAACTGTGAACTGTTATCATGAGGATCTATTTTTTATTTCCAAGGGCATGCAAGTTAACTATGTAAAATATGGAGAAAATTCATTGTGTATCTGTTGGTACACCAACATTGGTTAATAGTCTTTCTAATAGGTAACTGATGACACAAAATATTAAAACATAATTCTGTTAATATTACAGTTAATCATATTAATTACTGTTCATATTCTTAGACATTTTGCGTGTAATGAGAAAACCAGAGATTTTTTCAGCGAATGCTGTGAGAGGCCGAAAAAAATTAAGCTGGTCAACATGTTACAATATATACTAACCCACCAAAACTTACCACTATAAAAGAAAGTATTCATACTTTAATAGTTACTAACAACAAAACTCCTATTGATAGAAAGGTAACTTCCCAAATATAAATATGTATGTGTGTGAAAAATATTATCATATCATTTGACTAAACAAATCAGACCAGTGGTAAAATTTATAACAACAGGTTCCTACAGGATAATTTCAAAGTAAATATGAATTTAAATGAATGACTTACACATAATATAAGAATACACACTTGATGCGACGTGATGATTTGTTATACGGTATAGCTTTATTCCCTGGGGATGTATCGCCATTGAAGTATTCACTTGTATTACAAAACAAGACTGCATTCGGATAAAACTGTTTTTTCCTACTTAACAAGAAATCTCTGTTTCATTTACAAGGAACCATTTCACCACATTTCTCGACATTCCCATGCGACAAACAAATAATTCTACATTTACAAAATTCCCCTTCACTAATTTCTTCCCAAAGCACGAAATCGCAGCAACATATTGATGACATTTTTTTTTCTAGAAACCCTATATGAATAAAAGATAGCGGAAAATGTATCACATTTTTCCCTCCACCTCTGTTTCAGGCTTGTCCTCAAACTCGCAATTAACTTTAATTCTGCAACATGGCTAAGAAGTTTATGTTCTTCACCACATAAATAATCTAGTCTTAAAGAAAGAACTACAGATAAATGCAAAACAATTTCAGTTTAAATAGAATTACATATAATAGGTTATGAAATAAAATATTTCTAAACAGGTCAAAATTAAAATGATTCATTAGATGTGAAAAATTAGGACTGAAAATAGAAAATTATCTTTCATCATCTATAAAATAAACGGGATAATGAAATAAGTAAAGAATAGCTCTATAATTATAATTAAGAAACTGAAAGTAACAAAAAAACATTACTTCATGAAGAAATTTTAGAGAAACCCTTGAAAAATTATATAAAATTTATTTTAAAAAATTTATAAGGAAAATGTGATAAATATACATTTTATACGTATTTTGAAAGTAAATACATACACATACCTTTTAATGATAACAATTATTTAAGAGAAACTAACTCTCATTTTTGAAAGGAGTTCTCTAACGTATTTTGCAATTAGCAATATAAATAAAAGGAACTAAAACTTATAATATTTAAACAATAATCATCTGTCCTCCTTAGAAAAAAGGTAATTTAATAGATTGGATGAAAATAGGACGTAAATACATGATCTTTTAGCAGAGAATGAAGAACATTATGATGATATAAATATTTTAAAACCTTTTTCAGCTTTGAAAGGAAGATATAATATAGAAACTATAAGAAAACTACTAATAATTTTAAAGTAAATACAAGTGTGCATAAAATGCAGAATATACACCACATAAAACAAATATATCAAAGATTAAAAATCCTGTTTTTAAGAAAGTGGTCTATTTGTAGTAAAGCACGAAAGTTTCTGTACTTCTCCAACGATGTGGAACAATACCTGTTCGCTACAGTTGTAGGCCGCAAATATACTGCTGTTTCAATGGTGTGATAAAGAAATATTTAAGATAAACCGTGATGATACAATATAAAAAGCAAAGCTATAATAACTAAAAATAAAGATAAATCAAAAATTTTATGTATGTTAAAATGGTATGCAATAAACAATAAATATATTAAAATATGTACAAAGTGAATTAAAAAAAAAGATTGAAACTAATGTGAGTAAATAAACCTACATATCATGTATAGATTTGTGTAGAGTAATGAAAGAGACTGCAGACAAAGTAATAGGAATGAAATGAATTTTTTGAAAAATAATTATGAAGCAATAAAGCTAAGTATTTTGACACATGACAGAACTTTTGCTGAAGGGAGGTCAATGGATCTCTTGACGTCCTATAAAAATTATAACTGTGTCTTTGCTAATATATCTATAAATAAACTCTCATAATCTAATTCAGACTAATAAAATATGAACCTATATACACATAGTATAATTACTATTATTCTCAAGGATCATGTACTATCCAAATATATGGGTTGTCTCTGTATGTATAATACCTATCTCAGGGAAGACATGGGAGTGAATACAACATTACCCACTAAAAGATAACAAAGCAAAATAAGATTAGGATTGTTTGTTTGGGTTTTCCTAAACTGTACAATGGAATATCGTGTTGAGTAAATTTAACACTGAATCACCAAGGTGAACTTAGGGTGCTTGTTTATTTCTAAACTGCTATCGAAGTTTGGTTAATAATAACTTATGTGACACCAAATCAGAAGTGGCAAACTCATGCCTCTATACTGATGATTTAGACCACCAAAAATGATGGTTTAATGAAGGGTTATTGTTTTCGTTCCAAGAACGGTCAAGTATATTAATATTTTCAAATCTTTTTTCAAGACTTTAGATCCATGAAAGTTTTTGTTGGGCTTAGATAATAAGAAATGATCTCACCAAAGCTTTAAACAATAAAAGTGCTGTACTTTTTCATTACCTTGACAACTTCTAAAGAACACTTAACATTTCTACAGAAACTTTCAGTTGATTCTAGCTTGACTGATGCCTATTTCAACTTTAGATCAATTTGTTGAAGAGTGTTCAGGCTGAACTCTAACATGGAGTCACTTATACCATATGTTATAATGTGCCGGATGGTTTAGACTAACTGTAGAACCCCATTATTGTCATTGGACAGTTTAGTTTTTTGTACATCAATACTTCAACACATCTTCTACCACAGACTCTGCTGGTGTAATGGTGAGGCTGAGCTAATACACGCAGTGCTGTGTAAAAGTGTTACACAAAAGAAAGATTTGTAATTCTTTCAATTTTATTGGGCTGATTCTTTCATTCCATTACCGAATATAAATATCAACACTACTATAATGCTTCACGGATCTCTTTTGACAACTGAATTAGCTTCCGTGAGAATATCAATTAATCATTTGCTTTACCCTGTATGTGTAACAAGGGCATTTCATAAGAGCTACTCTTGAATAAATATACTAGTAAAATTTAGTGTATCATATAACTGTCATAGTACCTCAGGCAATGTCTTAACAATATAGAAAGAATATAGCAAGGGGCTATCACATGGTACGGGTGTATCTAGAAGAAATAAAGTTAACACAACTCTACAAATAAAGTTTAATTTAAAAATGTGTTTAACACTATATATTAATATGTTCTTACGTTATTACCCAAAAAGGGTAGAAGGTGTCAGAAGATCAAAGGGTTCGCACATGAGCATTACATAATGATGATTGGATTAATCAACAACTTGCTGCAGTCTTGAAATCATTCCATAACACCTAGATTATGAAACCAAGACATATATCCCGGCATGGTGTCTTAAGAAGTTCGAATCGTAATCTCAGGGTCGCGGGTTCGAATCCACGTCACACCAAATATGCTCTCCCTTTCAACCGTGATATTCGTTGGTAAAAAAGTACCCCAAGAGCTGGCGGTGTGTGGTGATGACTAGCTGCTTCCCTCTAGTCTTACACTGTTAAATTAGGGACAGCTAACGCAGGTAGCCATTGTGTAGCTTTGCGCGAAATTCCAAAACATACCCTCTATTCTTGCACTGGCGAATTACGGACGGCTAGCTCAGGTAGCCATCCTGTAATTTTGTGTGAAATTCAAAAACAAACCAAGATGTATAAACGTGAAATTAGGAAAGAAAGTGAAAAAACATCTAAAAATAATTACACTAACTTAAAACATAAGAAAGATTGCCTTCCATTTCAAGCATTAGATGAAGATAAATCTTGACGTATTTATGCTTTGCATGGGATTACGATTATGATGTATAACAAATAATTTTAAACTAAAATATAACTGGTATTTTGTAATATTTTTTTAAACTTATTCGATAGTGGGTCTGACATACCTAAAGGCTTAGGCGCGTGACTCATAATTTATGAATCGATAGACTGAAGATTGGCTTTTCAATGAGGCGGAGCAGTAAGAATGAGAAGGATTGTAAATTCTCCTTTTCGTTTGTAAGAGAATTACTCAAGTGATAGCAATGTGTGCTGATGGCTTTTTACACTACACAGCGTCGGCAATTAAAAATTACACACACCAAGAGACAGCTTTTGTAGATTTACCACAAACAAATAAAATCTGTACCTCGAAAAGCTTAAACAGGCCTAGTGGATGATATGCTAGGCAGAGCTTCATTAGGTAATAGACATGTATCAAACCTGAAAATACGTAGCAAATATAAAGGTGTGTCCCCAGTTAAAAGATGTGATGTTATTCTTTGCACACTAGAATAAATGATGGAGTGTTCGTTTAATAAATAAAATGAGTGATAATTTCTTGGTTAGAAATAACATAAACAAGAAACACTAACTCATGTGAGATCTAATGATGAAGTTTTTGGTTAAATATAGATATATACAAAATATTAACTGCTAAAGGACGCCAATAGTAACACCAAAAAAAGATGGAACAAGAAAAATGCAACAAAAAAAAAGAGAATGATCAAGACTCAACTGCTCTTACAACACTTAGAACATGAAGCCTTAAAGACCAAGGAATGCATAGTAACATTAAGACACACTGTGCATTTTACTCAACGTTTTGTATAAATACAAATATATATAAAAGTCAAACAGAGAGAGATTTGTGATGTATGTAATCATGTCTTTAAGTGAATTAAGCATTATCTTCTATAGCGTTTATTACATAACCCATTTTTTTTAATTATACGCCTTCAAACTTTACGCTGTGATGCTGTGTAGAATTCGTGTTAAAATCAACTCAACTTGAACATTTTAGTAAAGAAAACTAATTTCACTGCCCTCTTATAGTTGCGTAAAATTTTTGCCTTCGATTAAACATCTTATTTTTTTTAAAAAAAGGTTATTTTATCGTCCTTCATTTGGGGCTTAGTAAGAGAAGAAAGAATATAGCAAAACATTATTTAACTTTATCCTTCATATAGTTTTGATTCTTTAACGGATACTCTCAGCGAGTAAGTATAAATACTTACAAGAAGCTTGTAGTGATCGGTGTAGGTAATAACTTATATCACAATCTAAGTCTAATTATTATTTAGTATATCTACCATTATTAATAGGATAATAATTATAGATTTTTTTATTTTTCTCTTAACTCTGGGTATGTGTTTTGGTTTGTTTAGAATTTCGCACAAAGCTACAACAGGGTTATATGCGCTAGTCGTCCTTAATTTAGCCGTGTAAGACTCGAGGGAAGGCAATTAGTCATCACAACTAATCGCCATATCTAGGGCTACTCTTTTACTAACGAATAGTGGGATTGACCGTCGCTTTATAACGCCTCAACGGCAGAAAGGGCGAGCATGTTTGGTGTGATGGGGATTTGAACTCGCAATCCTCGGATTACGAGTCGAGTCTTTATCCACCTGGCCATGACAAGCCCTGGGTTGTGTCCACCTACTTAAACCGCTTGAAACCTTTTGTGTATGATTGCGCTTAACTACAACGGACAACTTTGTTATTTACCTATTGGACAGCTAATTTTATTTAATATTCTTACGTAAGTGGATGTTTACTCGAAAGCGATTATTCATTTCTTTCAAATGATTACTATATTTTTTTATAGTTGAGAGTTAGTAAATTTTTTACGATTTTTGAAATTTTTTTTTAGCACGTGAATTTATTAACGTCATGAAAAATGAAATTTAAATTACAATTTTTTTAACTCGTCCAGATGGCGGTTGAAGATTGAATATTTATTCCCGGAACATTTTTGCTTTCGAATAAAAGAACAAAACATATATTTAGTGAATTGTATTCTCAGGGGAAGTCTCATATGAATCTATATGCTGTCTTTTATTTTTCATTCAAAAATTAAGGAGTCGATTTGATACAGTAGTCTCTAGTTGAAACCAACACTTTATTATTAATTACTTATTTTTTAGACTGTTATCCACAACGATGAATTAAAACAGTTATTAGAAGGGTTTGTGGTAAAGTTTAATTCTTTATTTGTTTCATTTCTTTGCGGTTCATATATCACAAAAGAGGCTGAAAGTATGAAAATTTTCTTTTCAATATTGTATGATATTCACCTCGAACATAAATAAATATATATATATATATATTTCAGTGATATTAAAACAGTGATATATATGTCTAATTCAAGTTTAATGAATAAAGAAAATAATCAGGAAGAACTGCGTTTAAAACAGTTAATCCCAACCTCTGAGTAGTTATATTATAACAGTAAAATATTGAAGCCATAAATCAAAACACATAAACATCAAGCTATAACGTAGAATAATAAAATGTATTCTAGGGTTTGGAGGTGACAGCAAAAATAGAACTCACATTACAATGGGGATACACCGTATATAAGTCTTAACCTCCAATTCACTAGTCTCGCATCAGAAAATTAGAAATTAGGAAACCAAGATGGGGGGCCTCAATTCAACAACGTCACACATCTATATCACCCTTCACTGTCTGCAGACATTTGTAGGAAGGTAACTACTCTCCCAAGCTAGAATGAGAAAAAGATAAACATAAAAAGATGAATAAATAAATAATAATAAAAAGCACCAATATTTACAGTTTACTCACAGTTATTTGTCCAATAAAACATTTAAATTGAAACAAGTGAACTGATCATTTTATCTCCTCATCCACTCATATCTGTGCTATTTATATAAAGTGAACACTTTGCATTTAATCTTACAGTCACGTTAGAAAACAAACAAAGGTTTAAAATATTATTCAACAATGCCTCACAATAAAACTACTGTATTCTATAGTAAAAAACATAAAACAATTTAAATTATTTGCTATGCACTGGAAGCACATCAGTCATACAAGTAATATTTGCGATAATAATCAGCACTCATTTCATACGAATACAAATAAAGTTATAACAGCGCGACGATGAGAATTTACCACAGATTACTACATAGGGTAATAAAGAGTGACTTTTAGTCGAACTCGACATTTTTATGAATGAGAAACTAGGTTATTTGAGGGCCATGTTTAAACACAGATTGCTGTGATATAAAGTAGAATCTTTAGCTAAAAAAAACGGTATCCTGTAAAACAAATAGCATATAACCTGATCTTTGCTAATACAAGTCGTCAAACCCGCTACGAGGGAGAAGATGTGTATATTAAATAAAGAAAATGTATCATCGTTAAGGTAATCTAACTATAAAACAATGGTGATTAAGACTGGTTTCACTGAATTTTTACATACAAGTCAAATATGTATGAAAATTGTAAGCAACTATAAATAAGTTTTCGTCCTTATGGTAAGGTTGTGGCGATTAGATATCAATCTTTTTTATTGTTACTATCCTATAGGATCGTATAGGTCTACTTATAAATTGACAAGTTTATTATCATTAACAAGAGGCTAATTATAAACTAGCATTTATTCCATGTCACGACTTATAAAGCAGTACTATCTGAGCGAACCTACATTGGCTATTAACCGGAACAGATTCGTTCATTTTAAGGAACATAAAAACGCAGATAACTTCACTTCAATCAGCAAGAACCAGTATTTCGAATTTCAGCCATTACTGACACAGGAAATAGTTTATGTAGGACATTTCCTTAAATGTCCGATACAGGAATCAAAGTAGGATTAAGACTAGTCTGTTGTTAGTATTTAATTAAAAATGACAATTATAACTGTTGAATATTTCCTGCTGATATTACCAATATATTGATATATTGTCCTCTTATGACGAATTATTTCTAACTTCAAGAGCTCTATAATGATGTGGATTGGCTTCATTTATTTCAAATTCGAAAAATAGATGTCACTACTATAGAAATATGTTATACCACAGCTTATATTCTTCAGGTCAGATGTACATCCATATTTTACTCTCAAAGAACAATCCTTTCAATTTCTCAGTGAAATTGGTACCAAACCCAACTGTTCAGTGCTGTAAATCCTCAGATGCCAACGTTGAGTTATTGGTTGTGACAATTGTTTCTTCTTTTGCATATCATGATAACTGGTGAAGCTGTAACTTTTTTCAGTGTGGTAGGTACATTGTTCATTACGACTGCACTAACAATGAAAGCATAGTTTCAATGATATACTAGAAGTCTTAAATGTTTTCAAACCTGGGAACAAACTAGATATAAACTACTATAGAAGCAGCACAGCAGCTTGGACTGAACTTTCTTACATGTAATAAAGAAGGAAATATTTCAATGTTTGTTTGTTTTCTGAAATATTTGTTTATGTCTAAAGAGATAAAATGGAAAATTTTAAAAATTACTAAAAGATCATGAAAAATTCATCATATTCTTACATTTAGTTTTGTTGATATTCGACACTAATACAGTATGTTATAAACTATAATTAACAAATCTGTGAATCTTTCAGATAATATTGTACTCAAGCAGTCTATCCTATAGAAAAGCAGTTCACATTCATTTATATATTTAATACTTAAATAATATAAAAACTAAAATATTTAAGTTCATTTTTGGTAAACGTACTGCGAATCATGAAACATAAGAAGATGTGAGAGACAAGTACTAAGTTAAGCTGCTAATGCTATTTTTGTGTAAAGTACATGTAAGAGTCGAAAACAATGTTTATATATATTTATCTAACATCTGCATTATTTCAAATGCGTGATATACGTAGTATTTGAGTAGAAATATATGAGGTATACGGTATCTTCAAAACCTGTCATGAAAAAAGATTTCATAAACTGTGTGTTTAAAACACCTGACATGCTGCAGTGAAAACTGTTTGCCTTCATAACGAGACTGTAACCATGATAACACCTGTTACACTTGCATTGGCCTAACTAACTTATTCTCAATTTCTATACTGTAATAATATGGACAGACATAATCAAGAGTAATCTTTTCATTTGTATTTCATGCAGCGTTATTATTTTACTAGCTAATCACATCCAGAAACACATTGGTGGTGTTTCTAATATTTATTTTCTCTGTAATAAACACCACAAATTTATATTCTTTTTCGCAGTTTATCTATATTAGAAAGAGTTTGTAGTGTTTTCAATTATGAGTATAAAAACTGTATTCGTCATTTTAATTTAAACCGAAGACAAGTTTAATGTCTGTATTTTGTTTGTTAAATCTTCACTTTATTTCTCGGAACTAATTTAAGAGGTATACTTCTACACTTAAAGAACGATTCCTCATAGACTGTAAATGAGTGAACAACGTGTCGGGCACACCTGTGGCATATGGAATGAGATGAATAGCTTCGAAGTTCTCTTGCTATGGATTCAGGTGTTGGTGAATTTATTTTGTTATTAAAAAGATATTTTCATATAAAAAGAAGTGTTATTTAAACACTGTCAGAAATATTAATTATACGGAATCATTAACTTATATCATTGTTTTTGCTTATTGTTTTATATATTTCTTTTTATGAACTTATTGATTATCCATACAAACTTCAAACTATATTTTTAGGCACTTGTTGTTGAGAAACACTAATTTGAAAAAAAATAAAGTGTCAAAAACTCGTGATCGTTCGATTTTTTATATGCTTGCGATTACTGACAGAACGAAAATATTTAAACTAAAATATAACTAGTAGTTTTGTAATGATTTCTCATCTCATTCGATGCTGCCCCCAGTGACTTAGCGGTATCTCTGTGGACTTTAAACGCTTAAATCCGGGTTTCGATACCCGTGGTGGACAGAGCACACATAGCATATTGTGCTTTTTTGAATACAACAACAACATTCAATTTTGGGCGTCACCTGTTGTAATGACCAATGCTCTCGACTCATAATCTCAGGATCGATGGATTGGTCATCGACGTCTTACATTTGTGGTTTGTATTTGAATTCGGCGCCAAGTTACACGAGGGCTATCTGCGCTAGCCGTCGGGAAAGCAGATATTCATCACCACCCACAGACAACTATTCCGCTACTCTTTTACAAACGAATACTGGGATTCACTGTCACAATATAACGCTCCTACGGCTGAGAGGGCGATTATGTTTGGTGCGACGAGGATTTGAAACCCTAATCCTCTGATTACTGGTCGTGTAACTTAACCACCTGCCCATGCCACGCCCACATGAGGTGAAGCAATAAGAATGTGAAGTATTGTAAATTTACCTTTTTATTGGTAACAGAAATAATCAAGAGATGGCAGTCTGTACTGCTAGAGGTTTACCCTTTCGAGCACGGACTTTTGAAATTATAGACACCAAAAGACAGCTTTCCTTGCTTTACTCATAAATAATATAAAATATATGATGCCTTTTTCTCAGAATATAAGTGATTATGTTCCATTAATGGACAAAATTAGTGATAAATTCTCGTTTAGAAATAAAATAAACGAGAGACACTAGCTCAATTAAAATCTAGTATGAATGTTGGAGTTTTCGTAAAATTTAAATGTACACAAAATAAAAGTGAAAAAAGTCAATAGTAACAAACAACAAAAAAGACAGAACGAAGAAAATGCAGTAAAACAAATAAACTGACGGTGATATACTTGCAAGTTTGTGGGCAGTAGTATTTTGACACGTTTTAATTTATACTCATGATCTAACATAAATACAAATGCACTTAAGAGTCAAACAGATATGCTGTATCATGTTGATTGATTTAAGATTTTTCTTCTGTTGCTGCTTTCGTTAAAAGTTGGGTAAAATGCATTAACTATCTAAAAAATCTGAAGAGTAATTTCACTGACTAATAATAATATATTATCCGTATTAGCAACCTTAATAACCACTTTAATCGTGGACACACAACAATTTTGTATATATTTTAAATAGTTTAATACCATGTACTCTGAAAAAGAAATAGATCCCAGTGGTAGCTATTAAGGGATGAAATATCGAAGAGGAAATTAATAATCAAACGCTCCTTGGTGTCTCACAGATAAGTCTGAAGCTTATAAGTCTGAAACTTTGGGCTTCATACTTTGTGTGGACACAAGATTAAGTAAGATAGAAAGGTCATTATGCTGCTTTATTCTCAAGAAAAGTTTCAAAAGATAACTACGGACTTTTTTTTTAAAGATACGTTTAAAGATAATATTATGAAGAACAACTATTGATCATTTAATCGACCAGGATCTTTTGATGAAGTTTCCCTAATATCATTTAAATCTGTTTGAACAGTAATGGACATCACAGTACAAACACTTGTGAGGAAAGATGTTTTCTCAGACTCGAAAAGATGTTATTTAATGTAGGAGAAAATACTAAAACTACAGTTAGAAACTTTAGTAGACGTGTGTTAAAATAATTAGCAGGTATGCACCTGAATCCTATTTAATAATAATCTTTTGTCCGTGTTAAAATAGCTAGCTCCTAGAAATGCTCACAAAAAGTTACTGTTATGCAATATCAGTGAAAAAACTAATTATAGAAACTTTAATTTCTTTGGTATATAATTTACTTAAGTAAATTAAAAATTTTAGGCAATTTCCTTAGAAATCGTATGTACGACATAAAGTAGAATTAATAAAAATAAATGTCGTTTAATAAAATAGTTATTAATGCCTATAGTATTTTCATCATTCCTGAAAAGAATGTAAAATCAAAACTACTGTGGTACTTCTAAAGCGTCTGTTATGTTACAAGCACTTTCAGACAACCATTGAAGGCATGCTTTCGTTGATACCGCTGACCTAATGAACAATGTACCTAACACACTCAATAAAGTTACATATACGTCAGTTATCGCAACTTCAAGGAAGAAAGAAACAATTTTTAAAGAACACACTATATCCAGACAACTTGATTTTTGAACATATATGATTATAAAAGAATAGGAGTAATTAGGAATATCCCGACCATGGATATCGTGATAGATATGACATCAAACTAATTTTCTTTTTCTCGCAGTATCAAAAAAGCGAAAATTACTGTGAAATTCAGTTTTGTTTTCACAAGAACTGCAGAATCGCAAAATTGCAGGAACTCTAAAGAAACGTCATTGAACAAAAGAGAGAGGGTTCTGGTAATTCCTGTTGTGCAAAGTATTAAGATACTGCCTTAGATTCTTCTGAAATAAAAATGGCCGCTATGCAAAATAACTTGTACACAGAAAAAACAACCATGTAAATTCTATGGTAAATAAAAATAGCAAGTTTGGATAAATCTGGATTTAGTTTAATCATCACACATAGATTGTTGTGATAGTTAAAACTGAATAATTACAGCATAATTCCAATAATAGAAAATATTATTTTTGTCATTTCAAACAAATAGTTTTCACTTGATGCTTTGCGTAGTCCTGTTTTCGATATTCTTTTCTATCAGAACTTATCGACGTATATGTCAGATCGCAACAGAGAATATGAGACCAACCAGACTCACCTGGGAGTGTGTACAGGAAACTAGCGAGTATGTATAAACATGCAGAAGACGGTTCCAAACTTTGTTAGCATCCACGGATGACGGGTAATGTGTAATTACCCGTTCATTAGGCACCTGTGTCACTGCTGTGGCCTTAAAGGCCAATTACTAGGCGACTGCGAGACACTAAGGTGCGGCAAGTTTCTGGCATATGGACATACATGTAGTGACTATGATATAAAATGTGATATCTCTAATGGTGGCCACACGTTCTCGCGTTGTCCGAGGCGTGTGGCAACACATGGCGTAATGGGTGCGGGACAGCAGCGTGTTCAGAAGAGGGAATGAGTGGGGGCTTCTACCGTCCCACTCTCAAAACCAACAACTGCCGATGGTGGAACATTTGTAGGAGCACCTGCCGCATCAGAGCCCGTAAATCGGGAAGGAGGGTCTCTCCCGCCCATGTTGAAAGGGCTTCGGCACTGCAGAAGTAGGGGACGCTCTGGGAGCAGTTCATGGAGGAAGGCCTCTTTTTGGTTGGGACCTTTGAGGGGGCTCTTACCAGCCTGTGTGACCTCAAGGTGTCCTCCGTTTCTGTGGAGGCTCTGGCCTCTGTAACTGGTGATGAGGAGGTTGGAGCTGCGTTATCACCCACTCTCTTATTCCCTCAGTAAGTGTCGGGGTTGGATCGTTCGATTGTCTCGTCGACTTTCCAAGTCTCCCGAGTGTTTCGGGATTGGATGAGAAGAGACAGCAGGGGCCCTACAGCTCAGTGACTCTACCACACTTTAGTCTGGATATCTCGATTGTGCAGTGGCATTGGTCTGTTGGCTTCAAAGTCTGCTCGCCCCCACCCCTTCCGTACAGACGGTCCAGTAGCGTAACTGATTCCCATCTCTGAACTAGTTGATTAGTGTCTCGTGCATGATGTTGATTATCCGGGGGAAGCGTAACGTTGCCAAGTCATTCCACGCATTTTCCCTCTTCAACCACTTTATGTTTAAGCTCTTTTCCTGCAGGAGACTCATTTTATCTCTTAGAGGGGCCACGTTTCGTTCTCTTCATACTATCCTTTCCGTGCCTTTTGGTTGGTTAGCACGAAACGTGCGCGTGGTGTGGGGGATCCTTTTTCACCCGCATTTTAATCGCACCATATTCGCGCCAAACAGTGATACTCAGGTGTGGGTAGTATGCATTAATGTTGTCGCCCTTGATTAACGGATATTTGACGTCTTACTTATCCATCTTGCAGAAGTCCTTCAGTGTTGTCCGTTGTCCCCTTTGCTTTATCCATTGGTGATCGAGTGCCTGCTCTCTTATCTGTATCACTCGGTCTTGGAGAGTGGCCTTCAGTTTTCGGGGGGTATGAGTGTTAAGTATGTTTTTTCATGCACACGATGTGAATCTGTTCTTTGAGAACTCGACATCGTTAGGTTCTGCGCTTACCTTTGTCTACTGTTACTCTGAGACCATTTCTTTCCAGCACAACCATGCTCGGCAGGTGTGCAAATGAGCATCGTCTACCGACTCGTCGTTTGAACTGAATTGGAATTCAACCTCAGTAACTTGCTATAGGTTGCCTGGGGAGAGGTTGTGCAGCGTGTTGGTTCGGCAGTGCACGATTACCGCTACTTCCCTGCTATCTTTGTTGGCAGGGCGTAGGTGATGAGGAAGTAGATACTTCTCTTGGTCTTGTAGCTTGGGGCTATTTCTCCTATGGACTGCAATGTACGGGCTATTGAGCGCCGTGTCCTCGCCTTCCTGTGGGGTGGCAAGCCTGAGGAAAGAATGAGTGTACTTGATGATACAGTGGATATGGGAGAACTTATTGTGTCCGCAATCAGACTGATTTTGTTTTCACAAAGAGTTATCTGTAGTCCACCAACTACTTGTATAAAAAGACTGTTTCTAGTGACAAACATCTGCAAAGATATCCCTGTGCCACAAGAGGCGTTAATGAGTTATAATTTTTACTCTTTATTACATTTCTTGCAAGACGTTAAACGATAAGATGTAACTTTGTAATTCATATGTGGTGTTGCATACTTCCATTTTCTCTTTAAATAATGGGTGAAGAATAACGTCTGAATTTAAGTGAAATGTACTTTTATGTGAAGTTTCTTTCATGCTTCCAATTTCTGTTTTCTTTTTACCTTTCTAGCATTTTTCTGAAATTCATATAAACAATAATTTTCCTTCCACTTAACACTTCCCATCAGTCTAAATTCTACATTCCTATTTTCCCAAATCATATCTTCAAAAACATTTTACCTTAAGGTAAATAAATATTAAAGAAAATAACACTAAGTTGAGATAAAAAGTTGAACAATGGCTAATATGTTTATATGTCATTGAGAATTTAAAAAAAATATTAGAGGATTACAAATTGACAAATATTTGAAGAAAGTGATAAGCATTGTCCACACAATTATAGGACAGATAGTATTACACCAGAATGTGGAAAGGTTTTGGAGAATGTGATTAATTATAGTGAGTCACTTAAAGCAGTTTGATATAGTGTCATAAAGTCAGCACATTTTAACTAATTGAAACTCTTCTTTATGAGTTATTCTAACATTCTTTGAAAATGAAACTGTATATTTCTTTTAATTGACAGATAGAAAGGGTTTGGTGAAGTGTTTTATAAAAACTTGTTAAAAATAAATCTGCAGGTATGGGAACAGATTAAGGAATTTAATAAAGAAAAATTGGTTTAAGAGTAAAATTGCAAAGAATTCTAATAAATGGAGTAAAGTTTCAGTGGATAATAGTTACAAGTGCCTCAAAGATTTGAGCTGCGTCCTTTGTGTTATACAAAAGTTGTTGACTGCGGAATATCAACGAAACTGTGTTATTTGAATATGACGTTAAGATCTTTTTGATGGCAATCCTTATATCAAGGATTCTGTAGACTAAGAAATGTTCTGAGCCAGTGCATGGCAAATTACATGTTTAATTTTTTACAACTCAAATCAATGTTTCGATTTGAACTGATATACATTAAAATGTTGTTGAAAAACAATTTTGGTATTTTGATCGAAATATCCAAACAAATATCGAAAAGTCATCCAAACAATGTAACGAACAAGTAATAAGACTAATAAACTGTGGCTAGCATCTTTAGGACTATTAAATATGATATATGGATATTATTATTTTACTGTATAGATCACTTTTATGGCCTTATTAAGACAACTATTTACAGTTTTAGGTTCTCTTCCTAAAGAAATATATTGAATTGTTGGATAAGAAATAAACAAGAATAAATAGGATGATACCTGGAATGATTAAAACCTACTAGGATGAGAGATTGAAATTTTCAAATGAGCTTCTTATTCCTTTCCTTATATTTACTTAGTTCGTTTGACTTTGTAATTAATATATAATTTGAGGAATATATTGCACATCTCCTGATGATATTTCCCATATATCATTAGATTATTCCCTCAACAGGTGGTATATCTATTCTCAAGGTTGTGTATTTCTTGTGTGTATATTATTAATTCTGACTTTAAAGTTCATGTGTCATGCTGTGTTGTAACTTACAAAGTGTATTATTTTTCTTGTGTGACATCCTTTTTTGTCTACTGGCTGAATGACACATGACACACCTTTATGGAATTATGTTATAAAATTAAACCTTTAAAATAAAATAAAACTGGTAATCTTGAAATAATATATCAACTCATTCGATGATGAGATTATTATGTTATGATGATGAAAAATATCGGCTCACAATCAGCAAGTCGCGTGATCGAAAAATAGCGCCGAACGTTTGATGGAACAGTAAGAATAAGAATAAACCAGATTGTTGTTTCCTAATTTCCTGGCAACAGAATTGCCCAAGATATAGCGATAAATACTGTTGGCCGGTTACTTTCCAAATAAACGATAGTTCAAAATAGAGATGCCAAAGAACAACCTGATAGTCTTCATAGACAAAAATGAAATTAAAAAAAAATATATAAAAACTTCCATCTCGAAGGGCTTGAAGAGAACTAATGGTTAACATGCCAACCTGTGTGCATCGAGATATACATTCGCAATGGACAAATTGCTAATGTAAAAATGTGCAGCAATGTCCTTTATGTCTTTCGCCACATTATTTCTGTCCGACTTAGTGTAATGGCAACAAAATACTCGGCCCGGCATGGCATAGCGCGTAAGACGTGCGACTCGTAATCCGAGGGTCGCGGGTTCGCGCCCGCGTCGCGCTAAACATGCTCGCCCTCCCAGCCGTGGGGGTGTATAATGTGACGGTCAATCCCACTATTCGTTGGTAAAAGAGTAGCCCAAGAGTTGGCGGTGGGTGGTGATGACTAGCTGCCTTCCCTCTAGTCTTACACTGCTAAATTAGGGACGGCTAGCACAGATAGCCCTCGAGTAGCTTTGTGCGAAATTCCCAAACAAACAAACAAAAACAAAATACTCAGTCAAAATAGAATTCTGTCATTACCCGCATGAATAATATTGGTAGTTAATATGTTGATAACATGAGATAAAATCTATTTCTCAATTATGACTGGCTACGAGTGTAATTATCCAGAGAAATAATTTGGATAATGGGAAATTTATAGCAATAAAATCTCCACTAACTCTAGCGCTTCATCGAGCTTTTTTGTTTGTAGCGGATTTAATATTATTTCAATATATCTGTTTCTTTCACTTTGATACATAATTATATATTTACGCAACTTATATTGTTAAATCTACATAGTGCAAGTCTGTTTTGTTCCCTAAAGATTTTCGAGTGTAAGAAGAACAACAAATATTTTACAAAATTACAAACGTGTCTTCAGATATAGTTGTCAAGTGAACTTTTAATAATGTCACCTTAAATTTATAAATCGACATGCCGAGAAACATTTACGTATAATATAATTGTACTGAGACAGACAGTTTATTATAAGTCTAATAAAAAGTGTGACAAACGCTCAATAATCGAAAAACTAGAGATATTTAAACATGAACGATTTTAGATCTCGTACACAAGAAATTTCAGTGAAATAACTTCTGATGTTAGCATTTCAACGAGGAAAATTTTATCGGTAAAAATTTCAGATGTGAACTGTCGACAAACTTTTCAGTTTGGCAATGGGTGAATAGTCAATGTGAAAACGCGCAGCAAATATATAGATTTGTCCCAAGTTGAAAGATATGTCATTCTTCACACAGTATAAGTGATGGCATTCTCCGTTAATGATGTAAGTTGTGATAGATTCTCGGTTAGAAATGAAATGAACGAGCTCGACTAACATCTTGAATGAACAATGTGGTTTTATTGAAACGAAGGAACCGAACGAGTTACAATTCGTGCTACATTTATTTACAAAACTTCGACCATGTTATGGTACACAGAAACAAACATGACCAACCAAAACAAACATGTCAAACGGAGAGTGATATGATGTAAGCAATGTGTCTCTTAGTGATGGTACCCAGAAACTTCGAACATGAAATAATAAAAAAAATATTTATTAAGATATTGAATACATACAGGAGTTCTTACATACATATAGATGTATAGAAAATATTAAGGTCCAACCAAAACAAACAAGTCAAATGGAGAGTGATATGGTGTCAGCAATGACGTCTTTTTGTGACATTATCTATATCATTTATAGTTTTTAGAATACCTTTTTTCACTGAGCAACCGTGTAATATGGCGCAAAATTAATTTTAATATTATAGTTAATTTCCATTTAACTTTAAAAATTATAGTAAATAAAACATATTACGCTGCTTTCTTATAGTTGCGTAAAATATGTATGAATACTTTCATACGATCGGACGCCTTATCTTAAAGCTTAGTGTGTTATCGTTCTTAATTAAGTGCTTCATAACCAAAAAGAAGGTGGAAGAATTTATTTAACTTGATCTTTAATACATGTATTTTATATGACGGATAATATCAACTTCTATGCATAAATACTCACAGGAAACTTACGGTGTTGATGTCTTATGTTGTTGTAGCTAGCAACCAATACCAATACCTCAATCTTATTATAATTTAGTTAATTTGTTACTATAAATAGAATAATAATTATTGATTTCTTGTAGGTTCTTTTTAATCTCGATATGCCTATGTTCTTATAACGCTAGAAAATTGGTTTCGATACCCATGGTAGGCAAATCACTGATACCCCTTTGTGTAACTTTGTGCTTAAAAACGGAAGCAATTACATTCATGGTGTTATCAAAATGTGATTAAAATTCAAAAATTGTATGGTTGATAAAAAATAATATATCGTACACGAAAACTAATGATGTGATGTTCATGTGATTAACCAGATAATTTAATTGCAGTGTGCTAGAAATTTTATAAGAAACTCTCGGTCGACATTTACTACTTATTTATTTCTTATGTAACGTTTAACGTTTTTGTATATTTATTTCATCCACTTTGAGAGTGCTAAATATCCAAAAACAATTTAAGTGTCGGACATAATCTGATGATATTACCCATTTATTTATACGATTTCGCCTTAGGATAAGTAATTTCGCACTTCAAAATTACAATAGTGGCTTAGTTTATTTCAAATTCAAATAACAGATGCCGCAAATATCGAAACATGAATTAAACGTCAGATGTGTATCCATATTTTATTCTCAAACAACAATCGCTTACGCTTCTCCAATGAAATAACTAGTCGTAATATTTGCATTAGGCCTGCACGAAATTAAGTGAAAACGTCACTTAATAGCTTTTATTACTTCAAGGACTGTAGGCTTTATATAAAAATAATTCTTCATATTCCAGGTAAGTACCTTTTAGCATGCAATAAAAACTAGAGAACAAACTTCACGAGAAATATATTAATATATAACCTAATCATACAATTTCTGTTTATATTTCCTTTCATAAAATGAAGGTTTGCTTTCGTTGCGATTGTCTTCAGAATTTGAATTGTGTATGATAGAAAAATATTAATATCATCATAAAAAGGTGATAAGTATTTCATAGAAATTAGCAGCTTTGAAAACAAAAATAATAAATAATTAAAGAATATTCTTAGAATCAAGTATTAACCAATTTATTTAGGTTTTACCAGCGTATTACACGTCAGGATTTTATAGAATGTCTTTATTATTATTTTCTTATAATTTTTGGTTTTAAAATTTCGACAACCATAAGTATATACCCGGAAAAAAAACTGTTGAAGTCAGTTCAGTATAATTTTTGAAAGTTAGCACTAGAGATTATATCTTAAATATATTCGTACATTTTCATATTTATACATCTGTCAATTTCCTTTGCGTATGAATAAACCGAGTGCTATGGAAAGAAGTACCTCCTTTTCTTCATTGGTACTCACATTTTAAAGACTGAACAAAGCTCTAAATGTCTTCCGTCTGCATTATAATTGTTACTTAGTGGACAATAAAATATGTATTTGTCGAGAAATCACATTGGTGCATATTAGAGATACGTAGTCTGTTACTGAAATATGACTTCACTACAACAAGTTTTCTTGCATAATTTTTGTGACCACTTTATTGAACAGTAAATTATTTGTATAAATTATATTGCTTGTTAATATATATAGTTCATGTGAGAGTAAAATTATGAAATTTTTGCATTGAAAAATAAATATTTCCAGGATTTATAAATAATTTTTATAGTTCTTGTTTCCTAATAACTAACGGATATATTTTCTTTTGTATCAAAGTGAATTGGAACATAAGGAAACACAAACAAATAAGAATATTGAAAACAGGGTTACATAAAGAAACAAGTTGAAACAATTCATTTAAAATGTCAAAACCATTCATATCTCCGTTTTACGAAATACAGTGTTCTGGTTTAGAATTATTCTAGCTTCACTAAGTTGTTTCACCCATAGTAGTGAATGTGTAATGGTTAAACAAGTTCCAGACATCTCCAAACAGGCATTATTGATTCACCATGCAATACTCATGGCTGTTTTTTATTTACCAGTTATTCTACATTGCGGCCATACTATTAAGCTGAGAAATCTAGACCATTGTTTGATAATTTTCACCAGAGTATTTACCCGAACTCTGTCTATCTTATTTCTGTACATATCATTAGACTTTCTACCGTTACTCCATGTTACAGTCCTTACAAAGTCAAAATTGATTTTTACAGCAATTTTTGGTTTTGTTAATTCTGCGAGAAAAGTACATATGATTGATTTCTTAGCTATAAAGGATGGAACAGCAATTGGGGTGCGCAATCTCTAATTCGTGGATCTTTCTAAGCTGTTGGTTATGGGTTTTCTGTGTCGTTGAGTCTTATAATAGTGCGTCGGATGACTTGTTTGCACAACGCTGTAATTTTAATTTTGAGATTAATATTGCTTTCATGCATTAGAATATTTTCAAATTTCACGTGAAACCATTGCTTTTATTATTGTTTTCATTAACAACTCATTTCTACTTTTAGTACATTTCATCATTCCTTTAAAAACATAAAAAATAACACGTAAATTTAAATTATGCTTACACTAAATAGCTCAAATTTCACATCATCATATATACACTCTTCAAAAAAGAAACGCAAAAGTCAAAATTTGAGACATATTGTTGACAAGTTTATTCCCGGTAGTTCTGTATGACATATGTGAAACTTTGCACATTCACTGCTGAACATCCAAAGTCTGCAAAGGCAGAAGTCCACGCTCACTAGTTGAAGTTTAACGTCACTCATCGTCAATAACAGAGTATGCCCACGTGAGCATCAATAACTGCTTGGCATCTCCTGCCCATGGAAGCAATGAGATGACGAATCACATCCTGTTGAATGGTTGTCCTCTCAGCCTGCAAAGTTGCTGCAAGCTGAGGTAGAGTCTGCAGTTGAGGTTGTCGCTGTCGCAGACGTCGGTCTAACTCGTCCCAAAGATGTTCGATGGGGTTTAAATCTAGTGATCTGGAGGGCCAGGGAAAAACGTTGATGTTGTGGTGTCTCAAGAAGACATTGGTGAGTCGGGCTGTGTGAGGACGGGCGTTGTAATGTTGAAAAACATCGTTAACGTTCACCATGATGGGTTGCACATGGAGCCTGAGATTCTCGTCAACGGTTGCGAAATCAATCTGATCGGAAATCTACGCAGCCTTGGTATGGTTGAGGCAGTAGACGTTGTAATGGTGGTCCTATCCCGAAGGTGACGTAACCGGATTTTGCGATCTTGTGCGGGCGTGGTCACACGAAGTCTGCCAGATCGCGAACGGTCACAAGTTTATCCATGTTGTGGTGACGATTCAATAGCCTTGTGATGTTCCTTGGGTGGACTTTCACAGCTCTGTCAACATCTGATCGAGATTCGCCTGCTTCCAAGCGACCAATGGCGTTGTTACGTTTTGCTTCAGTCGGTCTTGGCGTAACTGTATTGCGTGTCGGTGGCTTAACATTGAACTATGGAAACCGAGAACCCGTCACTTTTATAGGAATTTTGCACATGTTGCACTTGCAGAACATGCAAATCTCTCAAACAAATTTATTGGACACGAATGCGTTTTGGCGAAAAATCCGATGTTTTCCTCCGTTTTCAAAGTGCACAACTTCTATTGTCAGTTTGGTCTGACCATCAGTGTTTTAACACGTGTAATATCACATGCTCTGAGCTTGTAACGTTATTACATATATTTCTCTTTAAAATAACAAAAATATCCCTTTTGCGTTTCTTTTTTTTGATGAGTATATATTATTTTTATCATATAATGCTGGGTGTTTTAACTATTGAATTACATTTATATAGTTGTGGCATCTATAGCTTCAACATCAAAGACGTGACGCGTGACTACAAATTATACGTACACGTGAGGTTAGAAATTAGTTGTCAGGAGGGAAGAATTTAACAATATATGTGCAATATGTACGAAAATGTCCAATATATTTCTCAAATTATTTTTACATTTCACTGTTAAAGTGAATGAAATAAGTCTATGCAAAGAGATCAAATGGAGCGTATTATTCTGTGAAACATGTCCCTTCCAGCTCCTAATTATAACTACCCCTTAGAACTTTGTAGTCATCAAATATTTTTTGACAACAATCAAATTTTCTTTCTGTACTATCCCTAAAAACAGCTTATTCCAAAATGCATTTTATACTTTACGAGACTGTATTTCAAGCATGTGGAAATATACAATGGATTATATTAGCGATTTGAATTCTTACTTTCAGCAACCGTTGTTTTTTGTTAATGCTTTGTTCTTTGAAAATGCTAATTGTGTGTTTATCTGGAAATTATTTTTCTTTCATCTTATATAACATAATAAATGTTGAATTTGTAACTTTCTTGAGTGGAGTGCGTGCATTTTTCTTAGGTTAGTAGTAAGTATGAAATCACTTCTTCAATGGTATTATGAAAGTCCTGAAACTTTCGCTGAAAGCTTTTAACAAAATAGACCTAGGATTACTTAGAAGAAGAATGGTAGGTGAGACTCAAATTCCTTTATAGGAATAACAAGATAAATAAGAGAATTAGAAACTCCTTTCTTAAATTCACACCAAATTTTAATTAATTCTACTTTATCTTATTAACTAGGATCAGAAAATAAATACAACTTAAAATCTTTTGTTTATTAAATGTTACAAAGAAAAAAATCATAATTTTGTCCCTTAAGAGTTTTTAACTAACATTATATAACAATAACTTTTTGCGAGCATTTTATAAGCCAATTATTTATTTCCAAAGAAGTAGAATATTATTATCACACAAGATTCAGGTGCATCCATAGTGAATCATTTGAATAACAAACTATTCTTGTCTCGTATATGATAATTACTTGTAGTTCAAAATATATTTGATTATACAAGGTAGATGTGTCTTGATCTCTCTTAAAGTATCAATTTCCTAATTATAGCGTTATAAAATTATCAAATTTTCTGCTGAGACACCGAGAGCATTTGATTATGACTTTTTATCTGATATTTAACTGTGAAAGGATCTACGTTTTCATTTCCAAGCGCATGCAAGTTAACTATGTAAAAAATGGAGGAAATTCATCGTGTGTCTGCGGCTACTTAACCTGTGACACAAAATATTTAAACAACATTTTGTTAATATTACAGTTAATCATATTAAATACTGTTCAGATTCTTAAATATTTGCGTGTAATGAGAAAACTAGGGATTTGACCAAACTTCCAGCGAATGCTGTGAGAGGCAAATAAATTTAATGTAATCAAGATGTTACAATATATACTAACACACCAAAAGTTACAACTATAAAAAAAGTGTTTAAACTTTAATAGACACTAACAACAAAAATCATATTGACAGAAATGTAGCTGAACTTTTGAAATATAAATATGTGTGTGTGTGTGTATAATATTATCATATAATTTGACTAATCAAATCAGACCAGTGGTAAAATTTATAACAACAGGTTCGTACAGAATAATTTCAAAGTAAATACGAATTTAATCGAATGACTTACACTTAATATAAAGAAAAATAAGCATAATACAAACTTGATGCGAAGAAATGATTTGTTATACTGTGCAGGCCGTCCCTAATTTAGCAGTGTAAGACTACAGGGAAAGCAAATAGTCATCACCAACCACCGCCATCTCTTGGGCTTCTCTTTTACCAAGGAATACTGGGAATGACTGTCACAATATAACGCCACTACAGCTGAGAGGGCGAGCATGTTTGGTGCGACGAGGATTCGAACCCGCAATCCTTTGATTACTGGTCGTGTACCTTAACCACCTGTCCATTCCGCGCCCTCATGCGGTGAAGCAGTAAGAATGTGAAGGATTGTAAATATCGCTTTTCATTGGTAAGAGAAATAATCAAGAGATAGCAGTCTGTAGTGCTAGATGTGTACACTTTCGAGTACGTACTTTTGAAATTAGAGTAACCAAAGACAGCCATAAATAATTTACAAAAAGCCATTCTTCACATGTTGTGAGTTTTAAAAATAGTGAAAATTTAGATGTACACAAAATAAGAGTTGAGTTTTCGTAAAATTTAGATGTCATTAGTCATTAGTAACAAACAACAAAAAAGATGGAACGAAGAAAATGCAACAAAACAAATTAACTGATGGTAATATAGTTGCAAGTTTATGGGCAGTAATATTCAGATACGTTGTACTTCATACTCATGATATAACATAAATAATAATTCACTTAAGAGTCAAACACATATACTGTATCATGTTGATTGAGTTAAGATTTTTCTCCTCTTACAGCATTCGTTATAAGATGGGTAAAATGCATAAACTATCTAAAAAATCTGAAGAGTAATTACACTGATTAATAATAATATATTATCCGTATTAGCAACCTTAATAACCAGTTTTATCGTGGACACAAAAGAATTTTGTATATATTTTAAATAGTTTAATACCATGTACTCTGAAAAAGAAACAAATCCCAGCGGTATTGATTAAATGGTTAAATATCGAAGAGGAAATTAATAATCAAACACTCCTTGGTGTCTCACAGGTAAGTCTATAGTTTATAATGCTGACAATTTGGGTTTCATACTTCGAGTGGACATAGGATTAAGTAAGATAGAAAGGTCATTATGTTGCTGTATACTTAAGAACAGTTTCCAAAGATAACTACGGTCTTTTTTTAAAGATATATTTGGTATCATTAAAAATATTTTGAACAACAACTACTGATTATTAACTCAACCAGGATCTTTTGATGAACTTTCCTAATATCATTTTAATCTGATTGAACAGTAATAGACATCACAGTACACACACTAATGAGGAAAAATGTTTTATCAGAGTCGAAAGGATTTTCTTAATGGAGGAGAAAATACTAAAACTATAGTAAAAAAAATATTAGTAGAAGTGTATTAAAATAATTAGCAGATATGTGTTAAAAAAGCTAGCTCCTAGGAATGCTCACAAAAAGTTATTGTTATGCAATATCAGTGAAAAAAACTAACTAATTATAGAAAATTTGATTTCTTTGGTAAATAATTTATTTAAGTAAATTAAACTTTTAGCCTCCTTTTCTTAGAAATCTTAGGAAACGACATAAAGTAGAATTTATAAAATGTAAATTTCGTATAATAAAATAGTTATTAATGCATATAGTATTTTCATCATTCTTGAATAGAATGTAAAATCGAAACTACTATTTTACTTCCAAAGCATCTTAAGCCTATTTTGTTACAAGGACTTTCACAATACCATTGAAGGCATGCTTTCGTTGTTACCTCTGACCTAATGAACAATGTACTTAACACACTCAACAAAGTCACATCTACGCCAGTTATCGTAACTTGAAGGATGAAAGAAAAAACATTTTTTAGGGAACACACTATATCCAGACAACTTGTTTTTCAACATATATGATTATAAAAGAGGAGGAGTAATTTGGAATATCTCGACCATGGATATCGTGACAGATATCTTTCACAATATCAAAAAAGCGAAAATTACTGTGAAATTCAGTTTTGTTTTCATAAGGACTGCAAAATCGCAATATTGCAGGAACTCTAAAGAAACGTGCATAAACAAAAGATAGAGGGTTCTGATCATTGCTGTTGTGCAAAGTATGAGATACTGGCTTAGATTCTTCGGAAATAAAAATGGCCGCTATGAAAAATAACTGGTACACAGAACACAACCATGTAAATTCTATGGTAAATCATTAAAGCAAGTTTGGATAAATCTGGATTTAGTTTAACCATCACACATAGATTGCAGTTAGAGCTAAAACTGAGTAATTACAGCATAATTCCGATACTAGAAAATATTATTTTGTCATTTCAAACAAATAGTTTTCACTTGGTACTTTGCGTAGTCCTGTTTTCGATATTCTTCCCAATCAGAACTTATCGACGTATATGTCAGATCGCAACAGAGAATATGAAACCAACCAGACTCACCCGGGAGTGTGTACAGGGAACTGGCGAGTATGTATAAACATGCAGAAGCCGGTTTCAAACTTTGTTAGCATCCACTGGTGACGGGTAATGTGTAATTATCCGTTCATTAGGCAGCTGTGTCACTGCTGTGGCCTTAAAAGCCAATTACTTAGCGACTGCCAGACCCTGAGGTGCGGCAAGTTTCTGGCATATGGACATACATATAGTGACTGTGATATAAAATGTGATATCTCTAAAGGTGGTCACACGTTCTCGCGTTGTCCGAGGCGTGTGGCAACATATGAAATGGTGGCTGCGGGGGTTTCCACCGTCCCACCCTCAAAACCAACAACAGCCGATGGTGGAGACTTTGTAGAAGCGCCTGCCTCAGCAGAGCCCATTAATCGAGAATGAGGGTCTCTCCCACAAAAGTTGAGGGGGCTTCGGCACTGCAGAAGTGGGGAAAGCTCTGGGAGCCGTTTAGGGGGGAGTGCCTTTGGTTGTGACCTCTGAGGGGCCTCTGGTCATCCTGTGTAACCTCCAGGTGTCCTCTGTTTCTGTGGAGGCTCTGGCCTCTGTGCCTGGTGATGAGGAGGTTGGGGCTGCGTTATCACCCACTCCCTTATTGCCTCAGAAAGTTTCGGGGTTGGATCGTTCGATTGTCTCGTCGATTTTCCCAGTCTCCCGAGTTTCTCGGGATTGGAGTAGGAGAGTAAGGGACAGCGGGGACCGTACAGCCCAGTGACTCTTCCACACTTTTGTCTAGATATCTCGATTGTGCAGTGGCATTCGTCGGTTGGCTTCAAAGTCTGCTCGCCCCCCACCCCTTCCGTACAGACGATGCAGTAGCGTAACTGATTCCCACCTCTGGACTAGTTGATGAGTTTCTAGTTCATGATTTTGATTAACCGGGGGATGCGTAACGTTGCCAAGTAATACCACGCCTTTTCCCTCTTCAAGCACTTTGTGTTTAACGCTATCTTCCTGCAGGAGACTCATTTTATCTCTCAGAGAGACCACTTTTCGTTTTCTTCATACCGTCCTGTACGTGCCTTTTGGTTAGTTAGCAGTACACGTGTGCGTGGTGTGGGGGATCCTTTTTCCCCCTCATTTAAATGGCATCATTTTCGCGCCACATAGTGATAATAAGGGGGCAGGTACTGTGCATTAATGTTGTCGTTCTTGATTAACGGATATTTGACGTCTTCCTTACCCATCTTGCAGGAAGTCCGTTAGTGTTGTCCGTTGTCCCCTTTGCTTTATGCATTAGTGATCGAGTGCCTGCTCTCTTATCTGTATCACTCGGTCTTGGAGTGTGGCCTCCAGTTGCCGGAAGGTATGAGTGTCAAGTATGTTTTTCATGCAGACGATGTGAATCTGTTCTTTGAGAACTCGACATCGTTAGGTTCTGCGATGGTTTTTGTCCACTGCTACTCTAAGACCATTGCTTCCCAGCCCAACCATGCTCTGTGGGTGGGCAAATGAGCTTTGGCTACCGACTCCTCGTTTTAACTGGATTGAACTTCATCACCAGTCACTTGCTTTGGTGTTCATTTTATCACGTGCGCAAGAGGTTGCTTGAGGGGAGGTGGTGAAGCGTGTTTGTTTGACAGTGCACGATTACCGTTACTGCTCTGCTATCTTTCTTGGCAGAGCATAGGTGATGAGGAAGTAGATACTTCTCTTGGTCTTGTACTTGAGCTATTGAGCGCCATGTCTTCGCCTTCCCGTGGGGTAGCAAGCCTGAGGTAAGAATGGGTGTACTTGCTGATACACTGAAAATGAAAGATCTTACCGTGTCCGCAATTAGTCTCGTCTTGTGTTCACAAAGCTACACAAAGAGTTATCTGTAGTCTGCCAACCACGGGTATAGAAAGACTATTTCTAGTGGAAAAAATCTGCAAACGTAACCCTGTGTCTTAAGTCGCGTTATTGAGTTATATTTTTTACTATTTGTTACATTACTTGCAAGACGTTAAACGATAAGATGTAACGTTGTAATTCATATGTGGTGTTGCATGCTTCCATTTTCTCTTTAAATAATGAGTCAAAAACAACGTCTGAATTTAAGTAAAATGGACTTTTATGTCAAGTTTCTTTCATGCTTCCAATTTCTGTTTTCTTTTTATCTTTCTAGCATTTTTCTAAAATTCATATAAACAATAAGTTTGTTTCCACTTAACACTTCCATTCAGTCTAAATTCTGAAAATGATTGAAAATCATTTTGAACATTTCTATTTTACATAATAATATTTTCGATAACATTTTACCTTTAGGTTAATAAATATTAAAGAAAATAGCACTATGTTGAATTTGAAATTTTAACAATGGATAATATGTTTATAGGTCATTGAGAATTGGAGAGATATTAGAAGATTACAAATTGGCAAATAATTGAAGAAAGTGATAAACACTGTCTAGACAACTATAACACTGATAGTATTACACCAGAATGTGGAAAGGTTTTTGAGAGTGTGATTAGTGATGCTGAGTCACTTAAATCAGATGATATAGTGTCATAAAGTTAGCACGTTTTAACTAATGGAAACTCTTCTTTAAGACTTATTCTAACATTCTTTGACAATGAAACTGTATATTTCCTTTACTTGACTGATAGAAAGGGTTTAGTGAAGTGTTTTATAAAAACTTGTTAAAAATAAATCTGCAGGTATGGGACAGATTAATGAATTTGATAAAGAAAATTGGTTTAAGAGTAAAAATGCAAAGATTTTAATAAATCGAGCTAGGTTTACTTGATAAAGTTACAACAAGTAATGTGCCTCAAAGCTTTTAGTTGCGTCCTTTGTGTTACACACATGATGTTGATTGTGGAATATCAACGAAACTGTGATGTTTGAATATGACGTTAAGATCTTTTTGGTGGCAATCCTTATATCAAGGATTTTGCAGACAAAGAGATGTTCTGAGCCAATACATGGCAAATGATATGTTTAAGATTTTCCAACTCAAATTACTGTTTCTATTTGAACTGATATACATTAAAATGCTGTTGAAAAAACAATTTCGGAATTTTGATCGAAATATCACTGAAGTCATATGAACAATGAAACCAACTAGTAACAAGACAAATAAACTTTGGCCAGCATCTTTAGAACTATTAAATATGATATATAGATATTATTGTTTTACTGTATAGATCACTTGTAAGGCCTTATTAAGCGAACTTTGTGCAGTTTTGGGTTCTCTTCCTAAAGAAAGATATTGAATTGTTGGATAAAATAAACAAGAATAAATAGGATGATACCTGGAATGATTAAAACCTACTAGGATGAGAGATTAAAATTTTTAAATGAGCTTCTTGTTCCTTTCCTTATATTTACTTAGTTTCTTTGACTTTGAAATTGATATATAATTTAAGGAATATACTGCACATCTTTTGATTATATTTCCCATATATCATTAGATTATTCCCTCAACAGGTAGTATTTCTATTCTCAAGGTTGTGTATATCTTGTGTGCATATTATTAATTCTGACTTTGAAGGTCATGTGTCTTGCTGTGTTGTAACTTACAACGTGTATTATTCTTCTCGTGAGACATTATTTTTTTGTCTACTGGCTGAATGACAGATGACACACTTTTAGGGAATTACATTACAAAATTAAAACCTTTAAAATAAAATAAAACTGGTAATCTTGAAATAATATATCAACTCCTTCGTTGATGAGATTAATATGATATGATGATTAAAAATATCGGCTCACAATTTGCAAGTCGCGTGATCGAAAAATAGCGCCAAACGTTTGATGGAACAGTAAGAATAAGAATAAATCAGATTGTTATTTTCTACTTTCCTGGTAACAGAATAGCCCAGAATATAGCGATAAATACCGTTGGCCGGTTACTCTCAGAATAAACGATAGTTCAAAATAGAGACGCCAAAGAATAATATGATCGTCTTCATAGACCAAAAATGAAATTTAAAAAAATATATATAAAAACTTCCATCTCTAAGGGCTTGAAGAGTACTAATGGTTAATATGCCAAGCTGTGTGCATCGAGATATACATTAGCAATGGACAAATTGCTGATGTAAAAATGTGCAGCAAAGTCCTTTATGTCTTTCGCCACATTATTTCTGTCCGACTAAGTGTAACGGCAACAAAATACTCAGGCAAAATATAATTCTGTCATTACCCGCATGAAGAATATTGGTAGTTAATATGTTGAAACATGAGAGAAATTCTATTTCCCATTAATGACTGGCTACGAGTGTAATTATCCAGAGAAATAATTTGGATAATATGAAATTTATAGCAATAAAATCTCCACAATCTCTAGCGCTCCATCGAGCTTAATTAGTTTGTAACGGTTTAATATTATTCCAATATTTCTGTTTATTCCCTTTTAATACATAATTATATATTTACGCAACTTATATTGTTAAATCTATATTGTGCAAGTTTTGTTCCCTAAAAGTATAGAAGTATAATTTCACCTTAAATTTATAAATCGACATACCGAGAAACAATTACGTGTAATATAATTGTACTGAGACAGACAGTTTGTTATAAGTCTAATAAAAAGTGTGACAAATGCTCACTAATCGGACAACCAGAGATATTTATCCAAGAACGTTTTTAGATTTCGAACACGAGAAACTTCAGTGTAATAACTTCGGATGTTAGCATTTCTTCGAGGAAAATGTTATCGGTAAAAATTTCAGGTGTGAAGAATATAGTTTGTTAGGATTCGCTTCAAGGGAAATGTAGCTGTGTGTCAAAGAATGTAATTTGCGTCTGTTGAATTGTCAACAAACTTTTCAGTTTGGCAATGGGTAAATAGCCAATGTGAAAACGCGCAGCAAATATATAGATTTGACCCCAGTTGAAAGATATGTCATTCTTCATACAGTATAAGTGATTGGATTTTCCGTTAATTATGTAAGTTGTGATAGATTCTCGGTTAGAAATAAAATGGACGAGCTCGACTAAGATCTAAAATGAACGATGAGGTTTTGTTGAAACAAAGGAACCGAATTAGTGGCAACACCTCCTATATTAACCTTCAAAACTTTGACCATGTGATGGTACACAGAAACTTGGGACATAGAACAATAAAAAAAATATTTCTTAAGATATTGAATAAATACAGGAGTTCTTAAATACATATAGATATATAGAAAATATTAAGGACCAACCAAAAGAAAGAAGTCAAACGGAGAGTAATATGGTGTTAGCAATGACGTCTTTCAGTGACCTGATCTGTATCATCTATTGCTTTTAGAATACATCTTTTCACTGAGCAACTGTGTAATATGGCGCAAACTTAATTTTATAATTAGAGTTAATTTCCATTTAACTTTAAAAATTATAGTAAATAAATCTAATTAGGATGCTTTCTTATAGTTGCGTAAAATATGCATGAAAACTTTCATACAATCGGACGCCTTATCTTAAAGCTTAGTGTGTTATCGTCCTTAATAAAGACCATGATAACAATAAAGAAGGTGGAAGAATTTATTTAACTTTATGTTTAATACATGTATTTTCTTTAACGGATAATATCAACCAGTAAGTATAAATTCTTACAGGAAGCTTATGGTGTTCTGATGTCTTATGTTTTTGGAGCTAGTAACCAATACCAATACCTAAATCTAATTATTAATTAATTAATTTGTTATTATAAATAGAATAATAATTAATGATTTTTTTTGGAATTTTTTTAAATCTCGGTATGCCTACGTTCTTATAACGCTAGAAACTTGGTTTCGATACCCATGGCAGGCAAAACACAGATACCCCTTTGTGTAACTTTGTGCTTAATAACGGAAAGAAGTATATTCATGGTTTTATGAAAATGTGATTAAAATTCAAAAATTCTATGGTTGATAAAAATAAAGTATCTTACAATGTGCTTTAAAAATTCCTCAAATTCAAAGTTTAAATTCTATTTATTTACTTTTAGAGGAAGATTTACCTTTATTTGTCAGTTTAAATTGTTTTTCTTATTGATTCAATCATTTATTATTAACATTACTTTTTTTTTTGTCCGGTATAATTTCATTCAGTTCTAAGGCAACAAATGCTGCCTTTTTGAAATTCTTCATTTCAATGATTTGTAATTTTTTCCTCAGATATACATTGAGAGGCTCAACCGTTTTCAGCTGGTAAACTGTTATTTATCTATGACGAATCATTAAGAGTGAAAATCAATATTTTCTCACTGTTTATCACATCAACTCACAAAAGCATCAGAACTACCTTGACATTATTGTAACATGCCCTTTCTGTCTACCAAACTGTCTTAAAAGTTTTGCTGGGTCTGGCATTGAATAGCGTGTTAAGGCGTCGCCTCGTAATCTGAGAGTCGCGGGTTCGCATCCCCGTCGAACCAAACATGTTCGTCCTTACAGATGTGGGGGCGTTATAATGGTACGGTAAATCCCACTATTCGTTGGTAAAAGAGTAGCCAAAGAGTTGGCGGTAAGTGGTGATGATTAGCCGCCTTTTCACTTGTCTTAAACTGCTAAATTAGGGGCTGCTAGCCCAGATAGCCCTCGAGTAGCTTTTCGCGAAATTCAAAAGAAACAAAAATTCTGCTAACGTGTATGGTGAGAAACACAGACTTAAATATGTTTTTAAGTTGGTAGTGACTTACTAGTCCTATGACAGAAACGGAATGATGCCGCAACTATTGAAATATGAATAAAACGTCAGATGTGTATCCATATTTTATTCTCAAACAACATCGCTTTCGCTTCTCTAATGAAATAACTAGTCATAATATTTGCATAAGGTCTGCACGAAACTAAGCGAAAACATACCTTAATAGCTTTTATTACTTCAAGGACTGCAGGCTTTATGTAAAATGAATTATTCATATTTCAGTGAAGATAAGCTACTGCAATGTAAGATAGAAGAAGGCAAGATCTTTGTAGCATTTTCGGTAAGAACCTTTTAGCATGCAATAAAAACTAGAGAACAAACTTCACGAGAAATATATTAATATATAACCTTATCATACAAATTCTGTTTATATTTCCTTTCATAAAATGAAGGTTTGCTTTCGTTGCGATTGTCTCCAGAATTTGAATTGTGTATGACAGACAAATATTGATATTATCATAAAAAGGTGATAACTATTTCATAGAACTTAGCATCTTTGAAAACAAAAATAATAAATAATTAAAGAATATCCTAGGAATCAAGTATTAACCAATTTATTTAGGTTTTACAAGCGTATTACACGTCAGGATTTTATAGAATGTCTTTATTATTATTTTCTTACAATTTTTGGTTCTAAAATTTCTGCAACCATAAGTATAAACCCGGAAAAGAAACTGTTGAAGTCAGTTCAGTATAATTTTTGAAAGTTACCACTCGAGATTTTATCTTAAATATATTCGTACATTTTCATATTTATACATCTGTTAATTTCCTTTGCGTATTGAATAAACCGAGTCCTATGGAAAGAAGTACCTTCTTTTTTTTCATTAGTACTCACAATTTAGAGACTGATAGAAAGCTCTAAATGTCTTCCGTCTATATTATAATTGTTACTTAGTGGAAAATAAAATATGGATTTCTCGAAAAATCACATTGGTGCATATCAGAGATACGTACTCCGTTACTGAAATATGACTACATTACAACAAGTTTTCTTGCATAACTTTTTATTCAGAAGAATATAATATTAAATATTACAAGAGAGTTAATATTACCGAATGTCCTGGTATTGGAATTATTCTAGCTTCACTAAGTTGTTTCACCCACTGAAGTGAATGTGTAATGGTTAAACAGGTTCCAGACATCTCCAAACAGGCATTATTGATTCACCGTGCAATACTCATGGCTGTTTTTTATGTACCAGTTATTCTACATCGCGGCCATACCATTCTACTGAGAAATCTAGACCAATATTTGATAATTTTCACCAGAGTAATTACCCGAACTCTATCTATCTTATTTCTGTATAAATCATTAGACTTTCTACCGTTACTCGATTTTATAGTCCTTACAAAGTCAAAATTAATTTTCACAGCAATTTTTGGTTTTTTTCATACTGCGAGAAAAGTACATATGATGGAGTTCTTAGCCATAAAGGAAGGAACAGCAACTCGTGTGCACAATCTCTCATTCGTGGATCTTTCCTAGCTGTTGGTTATGGGTTTTGTGTGTCGTTGAGTCATTTCATAGTGCGTCGGATGACGTGTTTGCTCTACTCTGTAATTTTAATTTTAAGATTACTATTGCTTTCATGCATTAGAAAGTTTTCAAATTTCACGTGAAATTTTTGCTTTTATTATTATTTTAATTAACAACTCATTTCTACTTTCATTATATTTCATCACTCCTTTGAAAACCATCAAAAAATGACGTAAATTTAAATTATTCTTTCTTCGTTAGATAATGATAACAAATTATGACACGGGAACATAAATGTTTACACTAAATAGCTTAAATCTCACATCATCATATATATATTATTTTTATCATATAATGCTCGGTTTATAAACTATTGGATTACACATTTCTTTAGATGTGGCATCTATTGCTTCATCGTGAAAGGAGCGATGCGTGACTACAAAATTATACGTACGCGTCAGGTTAGAAATTACTTGTCATGAGGGAAGAATTTAACAATATTTGTGCAACATGAACGAATATTGTGCAACATGTCCAATATATTTCTCAAATAATTTTTACATTTCACTGTTAAAATGAATGAAATAAGTCTATGCAAAGACATCAAATGGAGCGTATTATTCTGTGAAACATTTCCTTTCTAGCTCCTAACCCCTTAGAAGTCTTGTAGTCATCAAATATTTTTGACAACAATTAAATTTTCTTTCTGTTCTATCCCTAAAAAACACCTTATTCCAAAATCCATTTTATACTTTACGAAACTGTATTTAAAGCATGTGGAAATATACCATAGATTATATTAGCGATTTGAATACTTTCTTTCAGCAACCGTTATTTTTTTGCTAATTCTTTATTCTTTGAAAAGTGTAATTGTGTGTTTATCTGGAAATTATTTTTCTTTCATCTTACATAACATAATAACTGTTGAAGTTGTGACTTTGTTGAGTGGAGTGCGTGTATTTTTTCTTACGTTAGTCGTAAGTATAAAATCACTTCTTCAATGCAATTCTGAAAGTCCTGAAAGTTTCGCTGAAAGCATTCTACAAAATAGACCTAGGATTATTTAGAAGAAGAATGGTAGGTTAGACTCAAATTTCTTTATATAAATAATAAGATAAATGAGAGAATTACAAACTCTTTTATTAAATTCACACCAAATTTTAATTAATTCTACTTTATCTTATTAAATAGGATCAGAAAATAAATAAAACGTAAAAACTTTTGTTTAATTAAATATGTTACAGAGAAAAGAAATCATAATTTTGTCACTTAAGAGTTTTTAACTAACATTATATAACAATAACTTTTTGTGAGCATTTTTAGAAGCCAATTATTTATTTCCAAAGAAGTAGAATATTATTAAATGGAGGAAATTCTTTGTGTGTCTGTGGCTACACCAACATTGGTTAATAGTCTTTCTAACAGGTAACTGGAGACTCAAAATATTTAAACAAAATTTTGTTAATATTACAGTTAATCATATTAATTACTGTTCAGATTCTAAAGTATTTTGCGTGTAAGGAGAAAACTAAGGATTTCACCAAATTTCCTGCGAATGCTGTGAGAGGCAAATAAATTTAATCTAATCAAGATGTTACAATATAAACTAACCCTCCAAAAGTTACCACTATAAAAGAAAGTGTTGAAACTTTAATAGTTACTAACAACAAAAATCCTATTGACAGAAATGTAGCTGAACTTTTGAAATATAAATATGTGTGTGTTTGTGTATAATATTATCATATCATTTGACTAATCAAATCAGACTAGTGGTAAAATTTATAACAACATGTTCGTACAGGATAATTTCAAAGTAAATACGAATTTAATTGAATGACTTACACTTAATATAAGGAAAAATAAGCAGAATACAAACTTGATGCGAAGTAATGATTTGTTAGACTGTATAGCTTTATTCCTTGGGGATATATCGCCATTGAGGTTTTCACTTGTATTACAAAAAAAGACTGTATTCTGATGAAAGTGTTTCTTTCTACATAACAAGAAATCACTGTTTCATTTACAAGTAATACATTTCACCACATTTCCGGACATTCTCATGTGACAAAGAGATCATTGTACGTTCACAAAATTTGCCATCACTAATTTCTTCCCAAAGCACGAAAACGCAGCAAGATATTGATGATATTTTTTTCTAGAAACCCAAAATAAATAAAAGATAGCGAAAATGTATCACATTTTTCCCTCCACCTCTATTTCAGGCTTGTCCTCAACATCTCTATTAACTTTAATCCTGTAACATGGCTAAGAAGCTTATGTTCTTCACCTCATATATAACATTGTCTTTAAACAAAGAACTACATATAAAAGCAAAAACAATTTCAGTTTAAATAGAATTACATATCATACGTTATGAAATAAAATATTTCTAAAGATGTCAAAATTAAAATGATGCACCAGATGTGAAAAATTAGGACTGAAAACAGAAATTATTTTTAATCATCTATAAATATCATAATATTTAATGAAATAAGTAAAGCATAGCTCTATGATTATAATTAAGAAACTAAAAGTAACAATGAAACATTTCTTCATGAAGAAATTATAGAGAAACCCCTGAAAAAATTATATAAAATTTATTACAACATCAAAAAATTTATAATGAAAATATGATAAATATACATTTTATACCTACGTTGAACGTAAATACATACACATACCTTTTAATGATAACATTATTTTACAGAAATAATTAACAGAAACTAACTATCGTTTTGGGAATGAGTACTCTAAAGTATTTTGCAATTAGCAATATAAATAAAAGGAACTAAAACTTATAATCTTTAAACAATAATATCTGTCCGCAAATATACTGGTGTTTCAGTGGTAAGATAATGAAATATTTAAGATAAAGCGTGATTATACAATTATTCAATAAAAAAGCAAAAGTATAATAACTAAAAATAAAGATAAATAAAAAATTAATACAATTTATTTTACACAAATTTTTATGTATGTTAAAATGGTATGTAATAAACATGAAATATATGAAAATAAGTACAAAGTGAATTGAAAAAAAGATTGAAACTAATGTACGTAAATAAATCTCCATATCATATATAGATTTGTGTAGAATAATGAAAGAGATTGCATACAAAGTAATACGAGCGAAATGAGTTTTATTGAAAATAATTACAAAGCAATAAAACTAAGTATTTTGACACATGACAAACCTTTGTTGAAGGAAGGGCAATGGATCTCCTTACGTTCTATTATAGAATTATAACTATGTCTCTGCCAATATATCTATAAACTCTCAGAACCTAATTCACACTTATAAAATATGAACTTATATACACATAATATAATTACTATTATTCTCAAGGATCATGTACTATCCAAATATATGGGTTGTCTCTGTATGTATAATCGTATGTCAGGCAAGACATGGGAGTGAATACAGCATTACCCATCAAAAGATCACAAAGCAAAATTAAGATTAGGATTGTTTGTTTGGGTTTTCAATGTTAAGCTGTACAATGGAATATTGTGTTGAGTAAATTTAACACTGAATCACCAAGGTGAACTTAGGGTGCTTGTTTATTTCTACTAGGGTTATAACTGCTATCGAAGTTTGGTTAATAATAATTTATGTGACACCAAATCAGAAGTGGCAAACTCATGCCTCTATGCTGATGAGTTAGACCACCAGAAATGATCGTTTAATAAAGGGTTATTGTCTTCGTTCCAAGATCGGTCAAGTATATTAATATTTTCAAGTCTTTCTTCACGACTTTAGATACATGAAAGTTTTTGTTGGGCTTAGATAATAAGTAATGATCTCACCAAAGCTTTAAACAATAAAAGTGCTGTACTTTTCCATAAACTTGACAATCTTCTAATGAACACTCAACAAATCTACGGAAGCTTTCAATTGATTCTAGCTTGACTGATGCCTATTTCAACTTTAGTTCCATTTGTTGAGGAGTGTTCAGGCTAAACTCTAACAAGGAGTCTCTTATACCTTATGTTATAATGTGCCTGATGTTTAGACTAACTGTGGAACCACATTATTGTCAATGGTCAGTTTGTTTTTTTGTACATCAAGACTTCAACACATCTTCTACAATAGGCTCTGCTGGTGTAAAGGTGAGGCTGAGCTAATACATACAGTGCTGTGTAGTAGTGTTACACAAAAGAAACATTTGTAATTTTTTCCTTTTTGTTAGGCTGATTCTTTCATTCCATTACCGAATATAAATTTCAACACTACTATAATGCTTCAGTGATCCCTTTTTACAACTGAATTAGCTAGGGTGAGAATACCAATTATTCATTTGCTTTACCCCATACGTGTAACAAGGGCATGTTATAAGAGCTACGCTTGAATAAATATACTGGTAAAATTTAGTGTCTCATATAACTGTCATAGTACCTCAGGCAATGTCTTAACAATATAGAAAGAATATAGCAAGGAGCTGTCACATGTTACAGGTGTATCTCGAAGAAATCAAGTTAACATCACTCTACAAATAAAGTTTAATTTAAAAATGTGTTTTACACTATATTTTAATTTGTTCTTACGTTACGACCCAAAAAGCGTAGAAAGTTGACAAAACATCAAAGGGTTCGCACAAGAGCATTACGTGATGATGATTGGATTATTCAACAACTTGCTGCAGACTTGAAATCATTCCAAAACACCAAGATTATAAGACCAAGACATATCGCCCGGCATGGTGTCTAAAGGAGTTCGAATCGTAATCTGAGGGTCGAGGGTTCGAATCCACGTCACATCAAATATGCTCGCCCATTCAACCGTGGTATTTGTTGGTAAAAGAGTAGCCCAAGAGTTGGCGGTGGGTGGTGATAAATAGCTGCCTTCCCTCTAGTCTTACACTGCTAAATTAGGGACGGCTAGCGCAGGTAGCCATCGTGTAATTTTGTGCGAAATTCAAAAAGAAACCAAGATGTATAAACGTAAAAATAGGAAAGAAAGGGAATGAACATCTAAAAATAATTACACGAACATTAAGTGTCATTGTTTATACAGCTCCCAAAACAGAAGAAAGAGTGCCATTCATTTCAAGCATTAGATGAAGATAAATCTTGACGTATTTAAGCTTTGCATGTGATTAAGATTATGATGTATAACAAATAATTTTAAACGAAAATATAACGGGTAGTTTTGTATAAATTTTTCAACATATTCGATGGTGGATCTGACATACCTAAAGACTTAGGCGCTCCACTCATAATTTATGGATCGATAGATTGAAGATTGGCTTTTCACATGCGGCGGAGCAGTAAGAATGAGAAGGACTGTAAATTTTCCTTTTCGTTTGTAACAGAATTACTCAAGAGATGGCAGTGTGTGCTGCTGGCTTTTTTACCATACCCAGGGTCGACAATTAAAAATTACACACATACAAGACAGCTTTTGTAGATTTACCACAAACAAATAAAATCTCTACCTCGAAAAGCTTAAACTGGACTAGTGGGTGATATGCTAGGCAGAGCTTCATTAGGTAATGGACATGTATCAAAACTGAAAATACGAAGCAAATATAAAGATGTGTCCCCAGTTAAATGATATGATGTTATTTATTATTTGCATAATAGAATAAATGATGCAATGTTCGTTTAATGAATAAAATGAGTGATAATTTCTTGGTTAGAAATAAAGTAAACAAGAAACACTAGCTAGTTTTAGTTCTAAAATTAATGATGAAGTGTTTGGTTTAATATAGATGTCTACAAAATATTAAGGGCTGCAGGACGCCTATAAAAGCACCAAAAAAAGATGGAACAAAGAAAATGCAACAAAAAGAAATAGACTGATCAAGACTCAGCGGCAAGCTTATGGACTTACAACACATAGAACATGAAGCCTTAACGACTAAGGAATGCATAGTAACATTCAGACACATTGTACCTTATACTCAACGTTTAGTATAAATACAAATGTATATAAAAGACAAACAGAGAGAGATTTGTGATGTATGTAATCATGTCTTTATGTGACTTAAGCATTATCTTCCATAGCGTTTAGTATATAACCCATTTTTTTTAATTATACGCCTTCCAACTTTACGCTGAGATGCTGTGTAGAATTCGTCTTAAAATCTACTTAACTTGAACATTTTATTAAAGAAAACTGATTTCACTGCACTCTATAGTTCCATAAAATTTCTTCCTGCGTTGAAACATCTGATTTTCTTACTCTTATATTCTTATAAGAATATAGCAAAACGTTATTTATCTTTATCCTTCATACACTTTTGATTCTTTAACGGATACTTTCAGCTATCAAGTATAAATACTCACAAGAAGCTTGACTCGGATGATATCTGTTAGTGTAGGTCATAGCCTATATCACTACCTAAATCTGATTATTATTTAGTATATCTATTATTATTAATAGGATAATAATTATACAATTTTTTTTTATTTTTCTCTTAACTCTGGGTATGTGTTTAGATTTGTTTTGAATTTCGCACAAAGCTACAAGAGGGTTATCTGCGCTAGTCGTCCTTAATTTAGCAGTGCAAGACTCGAGGGAAGGCAATTAGTCATCACCATCAATCGCCAATTCTTGGGCTACTCTTTTACTAACAAATAGTGGAATTGACCGTTGATTTATAACGCCTCCACGGCTGAAAGTGCGAGCATGTTTGGTGTGATGGGGATTTGAACACGCAACCCTCGGATTACGAGTAGAGTCGTTATCAACCTGGACATATCGAGCCCTAGGTATGTCTACCTACTTATACCGCTTGAAACCTTTTGTGTAGGATTGCGCTTAACTACAACGGACACTACCTTGTTATTTATCTATTGGACTGCTAATTTCATTTAATATTCTTACGTAAGTAGATGTTAACTTGATAGCGATTATTCGTTTCTTTCAAATAATGTCTATATTTTTTGTAGTTGAGACAATATGTAATTTTTTTACAATTTTTGAAAATTTTTTTCAGCATGTGAATTTATTAACGCCATCAAAAATGGATTTTAAATTACAATTGTTTTTAACTCGTCCAGTTGGCGGTTGAATATTGAATATTTATTTCCGGAACATTTTTGCTTTCGAATGAAAGAACAAAACATATATTTAGTGAATTTTATTCTCAGCGAAGTCTCAAATGAATCGATACGCTCTAATTTGTTTTTCATTCACAAATTCAAAACTCGATTTTATACAGTAGCCTGTAGTTGTGACCAACACTTTATTATTAATTACTAATTTTTTAGACTGTTATGCACAACGATGAATTATAATTAATAAAAAAACATTGGTGTAGTCACAATGAAGCTGATATGTATTCCATAAAATTTAGCAGTTTTGGAAGCAAAGAAATAGATAATTAACGAATTCAAGTTTAATGAATAAACAAAATCATCAGAAAGAACTGCGTTAAAAACATTAAATCCCAAACTCTGATTAATTGTATTAGAAAAGTAAAATATTGAAGTCATAAATCAAAACACATAAACACCAAGCTATAACGTAGAATAATAAAATGTATTCTAGGTTTTGGAGGTGACAGCGAAAATAGAACCCACATTACTATGGGGATACACTGTCTATCAGTCTCAATTTCCAATTCACTAGTCTCACATCAGAAAATTAGAAGTTAGGAAAGCGAGATGGGGGGCTCAAGTCCACAACGTCCCACATCTATATCACCCTTCACTGTCTGCAGACATTTGTAGGAAGGTAACTGCTCTCCCAAGCTAGAATGAGAAAAAAGATAAACATAAAAAGATGAAAAAATAAATAATAATAAAAAAGTACATATATCTACAGTTTACTCACAGTTATTTGTCCAATAAAACATTTAGATTGAAAAAAGTGAATTCATTATTTTATCCACTCAACCACTCATGGTTGTACTCTTTATATAAAATGAACACTTTACATTTGATTTTACAGTCACGTTAGAAAACAAAGAAAAGTTTAAAATATTATTCAACACTGCCTCACAATAAAACTACTGTATCCTATATTAAATAACATAAAAATAATTTAAATTATATGCTATGCACTGCAAGCTCGTGAGTCATACAAATAATATTTGGGATTATAATCAGCACACATTTTATACGGAAACGAAGAAAGTTATAACAGCTCGAAGATGAGAATTTACCTCAGATTACTACTTAGGGTAATAAAGAGTGATTTTTAGTCGAGCTCGACATTTTTATGAATGAGAAACAAAGTTATTTGAGGGGCATGTTTAAACACAGATTGCTGTGATATAAAGTAAAATCTTTAGCTGAAAAATAAACGGTATTCTGTAAAACAAACCTGATCTTTGTTAATACAAATCGTCAAACCCGCTACGAGGGAGAACATGTGTATATTAAATAAAGAAAATGTTTCAGCGTTAAGTTTATGTAACTATAAAACAATGGTGAAAAGTCAAATATGTATGAAGATTGCAAGTAACTATAAATAATTTTAAATCCTTATGGTAAGGTTGTGGCGATTAGATATCAAATTTCGTTGTTGTTATTGTCCTATACGATCGTCTAAGTCTACTTATTAATTGACAAGTTAATTGTCTTTAACAAGAGGCTAATTATTAACTAGCTTTTATTCCATGTCTTGACTTATAAAGTAGTACTCTCTTAGCGAACCTACATTGGCTATTAACCGTTACAGATTCATTCATTTTAAGGAACATAAAAACGCAGATAACTTCACTTCAATCAGCAAGAACGAGTATTTCGAATTTCAACCATCACTTACACAGGAAATAGTTCTACGTAGGACATCTCCGTAAATACCAGCAGTTAACAGAATCAAAGTAGGATTAAGACTAGTCTGTCGTTAGTATTTAATTAAAAATGACAATTATAACTGTTGATTATTTTCTGCTGATATTACCAACATATTGATATATTATCTTCTTATGACGAGTTATTTCTAACTTCAAGAGCTCTATAATGATGAGGATTGTTTTCATTAATTTCAAATTCGAGTAATAGATCTCACTACTATAAAATATGTTAAACCATAGCTTATATTCTTAACGTCAGATGTATATCCATATTTTACTCTCAAACAACAAACCTTTCAATTTCTCCAAGGAAACAAGTAGTCGCAAGATTTGCATGAGATCCGGATGGAAGCAAGCGAAAACATCATTTTATACATGTAGCTTTTATTATTTGAAGGACTGCCCACTTGCGTAAAGAAAACACTTCATATTTCAGTTAAGACAATCTACTGGTGTATGAATTACAAGAAACGAGATTGGTTAGAGAATTTTGCGTAAGTAACTTTTAGCGTGTAATAAAGACGATCTAATATACTTGACATAGACTTATACTGAGCTAGTTTATTTCTCTTTGATAAACTAATGGTCTCTTTTTTCACTAGATATTCTTGAGAATTTAAATGGCGTGTGATAGAAAAAACTTTATATATGTAAAAACGTCTCGTCTGAGTTGAGAAAATATTTCACGTACAGGAGTGAACAACGTTTCGACCTTCTTCGGTCATCGTCAGGTTCACAAAGAAAGAAAGAGATATCTGACCGAAAGTTTACCTCATGTTTGATAGGGGTTGTTTAACTGAGTTTTGGAATATAGAGGGCGGTGTTACATGTTTGAATAAATAATTTAAAATTATTTATTTTATTATTTTTTATTATAGGTATAAAGGTGTTTCTTAGTATTGGTTTATGTTGTTCTATAAGTAAGGCTTCTTTAAGTTTGCGTTTATATTTGTTTCATTATTTAGTATTTGAGTGTTGTCTATGGTCATCAATAAATTTCCTCCACAAACCGTAGGAAACATTATACGGACACACCTAGACAGAAAGCAAAATCAACCAACAAAAGTAAATATATCTCACGAATTAAAAAATCACGAAACCATACACTGCTGCATACCATATATTCCTGACATCAGCAGATAAATACCAATATCTGGCAAAAACTAGTAACAAAATATGACAATCCAGTTAATACCAAATTTATACAAAAAACAGGCACAAAATTGAAGTCTATACTATGTAAAACCGATACTGTCAAACACCACACCAACATCATATATGAAATACAATTTGATAACTGCCACGACTTCTATATTGGAGAAACAAGTACAAAAATGGAAACCAGATTCAAAGAACATAAAAAGTCACCTTCACACGTTTTCGAACACTGCAAGTCAAATAAAAACAACATAACCATAGATAACACTCAAATACTAAATAAAGAAAGAAACATAAACAAACGAAAAATTAAAAAAACCCTTACTTATACAACAACTTAAACCCAAAATAAACCAATACAAAGAAACACCTTTATACCTATATTAAAAATAATACAATAAATAATATACAATTATATATTTAAACATCTAACATCGCTCTCTACATTCCGACAGTCAGTTACACAACCCCTTTCAAACATGTGGTCACTTCCGGTCAGTTACCTCTTTCTTTCTAAGTTTCGTTTGCTGACAAATCTGTCACTAACTCTTTATTTTTCTATCACATTTTAGATTGTCCAGAAAAAAGTAAACGTCATCTTAAGAAAGCACAGATAAAAGAGAACATCAAAAAATTCCTGGCATTGGAATTATCTTAGTTTCACTCCAATGTATCAGCAACTGTATTCAATGGGCATTGGTTAAAATCGTTTCAGATATCTCCAAACAAGCATTATCGATCCACCGTGGAATATGCATGGCTGTTATATGTGTATCAGTTATTTTTCATAGCGGTCATTGTTTTCTTCCGAAGAACCTAGGTCAGTATCTGCTAATTTTTACCAGATCAATTATCGCAACTCTAGCTATCTTGTTTCTGTACAAATCTTTAGATTTCATGCCATTAGTCGACACTACAATTCTCGCAAAGACAGAGTTGATTTTTACCGCATTTCTAGGTTTTTTGATATTGCGAGAAAAAGTAGATTATTTTGATGTCATAGCCATCACGTTATCCATTGTCGGGATCATCCTGATTACTCATCCGTCATTTATATTTGAGGAATGGGTCAACAACTTGGATGCACAATCTCGAATTCTGGGGTTATCACTAGCTGTCGGGTATGGTTTTCTGGAATCATTGTCGACTATAATAGTACGTCGGATCGTATCTTTACACTATGCTGTAGTGATCTTCCATTACTCGGTTATACAGATCGTAATATTATACAGTTACCAATATATGGTTAACGAAACTATATTTCCAAACTGTGGAACTTTGCCTTGGATTATAATAATGGTTGGAATATTTAGTTTCTCCACCCATTATTTTTATACTAACGCCCTGTTTTTAGTAGAATCTAGTTTTGTGGCCTGGAACAAAATATGCATGGTATGCCTCAGAAGTAGAATTGTACCTTCGACTGAACTCTCTCTACAGGAATTATAATATGAGAATGGACATTAAAACATGCTTTGCTCGACGACACCTATATTTAAGTAATTTGATTGAGTTGAACTAAAAATCTAATTATATTTTCTGTCATTTAAGTGTTTTTATCAATATTATATATATATTTAGATCATTTACAGAAGCTCAATAATTATTTTAAAACAAATGAATGTTTCTTATTTGAATGCTTTTTGAGTAAATATATTATTTCTCGTTAATTTTCTCACTGGAATGACCAGTAATACTGAAACACAACTTTTAATGGTATTAAATGATCCTAGTCGAGAAAATGATCAGTACTCATAGCTACAAATGTATTTAACTGTACAGAATAACTCTTAAAAACATGTTCAAATGTTTTAAACAACATATAGCCATAGAATAGCCTATCTTTCTTCTAACCACTCGAAGTTTGGTTTGGTTTGGTTTTTGAATTTCGCGCATAGCTACTCGAGGGCTATGTGCGCTCGCCATCCCTAATTTAGCAGTGTAAGACTAGAGGGAAGGACACTAGTCATCACCACCCACCGCTAACTCTTGGGCTACTCTTTTACCAATGAATAGTGGGATTAATTGTTACTTTATAACGCTCCCACGACTGAATGGTCGAACATGTTTGACGCGACGGGGAATGCTAACCCGCGACCCTCAGATTACGAGTCGCATGCCTTAACACGGTAGGCCATGCCGGGCCTCCACTTCAAGTACCAAACCCAAATGTTCAATGCTATAAATCATCAGATGACAACGTTGTGTCATTGGATGTGACAATTGTTTCTTCTTTCCATATCATGATACCTGGTGAAGCTGTAAACTTTTTCAGTGTGGCAGGTACATTTTTCATTACGACTGCAGTAACAATGGAAGCATAGTTTCAAGGATATTCTAGAAGTCTTAAAAGTTTTCAAAGCTTGGAACAAACTAGATATAAAATACTATAGAAGCAAAACAGTAGCTTCCACTGAACTTTCTTACATGTAATAAAGAAGGAAATATTTCAATGTTTGTTTGTTTTCTCAAACATTTGTTTATGTCTAAAGAGATAAAATGGAAAATTTTAACAATAATTAAAATATCATGAAAATACACTAATACAGAATGTTATAAAATTTAATTAACCAATCTGTGAAACTTTCAGATAATATTGTACTCAAGTATACTATCTTATAGAAAAACAATTCACATTTATTTTTTATATTTAATATTTAAATAATATAAAAAACTAAAATATTTAAGTTCATTTTTTGTAACCGTACTGACAGTCATCAAACACAAGAAGCTGTGAGAGACAAGTACAAAGATAAGCTGCTAATACTATGTATGTGTAAATTACATGTAAGAGTCGAAAACAATGTTTATATATATTTATCTAACATCTGTATTATTTCAAATGCATGCGATATACGTAGTATTTGAGTAGAAATTTATGAGGTATACGGTATCTTTAAAACCTGTCATCAAAGAAGATTTCATAAACTGTTTGTTTAAAACACCTAACATGCTGCAGTGAAAACTGTTTGCCTTTATAACGAGACTATAACCATGATAACACCTGTTACACTTCCATTGGCCTAACTAACTTATTCTCAATTTCTATACTGTAATAATATGGAGATACATAACCAAGAGTAATCTTTTCATTTGTATTTCATGCAGCGTTATTATTTTACTAACAACTCACATCCAAAAACAAATTGTTGGTGTTTCTAATATTTATTTTCTCTGTAATAAACACCACAAATTTATATTCTGTTTTGCAGTTTATCTATATTAGAAAAAGTTTGTAGTGTTTTTAATTATGAGTATAAAAACTCTATACCTTATTTTAATTTAAACCGAAGATAAGTTTAATGTCTGTATTCTATTTGTTAAATTTTCACTTTATTCATGGGAAATAATTTAAGAGGTATACTTCTACAGTTAAAGTACGATCCCTCGTAGACTGTAAATGAGTGAACAACGAGTAGAGCACACCAGTGGCAGATGGAATGAGATGAATAGCTACGAAGTTCTCTTGCTGTGGATTCAGGTGTTGGTGAATTTATTTTGTTATTAAAAAGATATTTTCGTATGTAGAGAAGTGATATTTTAACACTGTCAGGAATATTAATTATACGGTCTAATTAACTTATATCATTGTTTTTGTTTATTGTATTATATCTTTCTTTTTATGAACTTAATGATTATCCATTCAAACTTTAAACTATATTTTTAACCACTTGTTTTTGAGAAACAATCATTTGAAAAAAAATAAACTGAAAAAAATGTGATGCATTCGAGTTTTCATATGAATACGATTACTGACAGAATGAAAATATTTAATCTTAAATATAACTAGTAGTTTTGTAATGATTTCTCAACTCATTCGACGCTGCCCCCAGTGGCAAAGCGGTATTTCTGTGGAATTACAACGCTTAAATCCGGTTATCGATACCCGTGTTGGGCAGAGCACAGATAGTATATTGTGCTGAATTCAATACAAAAACAACATTCAATGCTGGGCCTCACCTGCCTAAATGCCTGAGGCTCTCGTCTCGTAATCTCAGGATCGATGGATTGGTTATCGACGTCTTACATTCTGTGGTTTTTATTTGAATTTGGCACAAAGTTACGCTAGGGCTATCTGCGCCAGCCGTCCCTTAATTTAGCAGTGTAAGACTACAGATAGTCATCACTACCCACAGCCAACTATTCGGGTACTCTTTTACCAACGAATACTGGGATTGACTGTCACAATATAACGCCCCCACAGCTGAGAGGGTGAGCATATTTGGTGCGACGAGGATTTTAACCCCCAATCCTCTGATTACTGGTCGTGTAACTTAATCACCTGGCCATGCCGCGCCCTCATGCGGTGAAGGAGTAAGAATGTGAAGTATTGTAAATTTCCCTTTTCTTTGCTAACAGAAATAATCAAGAGATGGCAGTCTGTACTGCTAGAGGTTTACCCTTTCGAGCTCGGACTTTTGAAATTACAGACACCAAAAGACAACTTTCCTGGCTTTGCTCATAAATAATTTAAAATATATGATACCATTATTCACACAATATAAGTGATGTATTTTCCATTAATGTATAAAAATAGTGATAAATTTTCGGTTAGAAATAAAATAAACGAAAGACACTAGCTCAAATAAAATCGGGAATGTGTGTTGGAGTTTTCGTACCATTTAGATTTACACAAAATGAGAGTGAAAAAGAAGTCAATAGTAACAACCAACAAAAAAGATGGAACAAAAAAAATGCAATAAAACAAATAAACTGGCGATGATATAGTTGCAAGTTTATGGGCAGTAATATTTAGACACGTTGTACTTTAGTCTCATGATGTATTATAAATACAAAAGCACCTAATAGTCAAACACATATACCGTATCATGTTGATTGATTTAAGATTTTTTTCCTCTTACAGCATTCGTTATAAGTTGGGTAAAATGCATAAACTATCTAAAAAATCTGAAGAGTAATTACACTGATTAATAATAATATATTATTCGTATTAGCAACCTTAATAACCACTTTAATCGTGGACACACAACAATTTTGTATATATTTTAAATAGTTTAAAACCATGTTCTCTGAAAAAGAAATAGATCCCAGTGGTATCCATTAAGGGGTGAAATATCGAAGAAGAAATTAATAATCAAACGTCCCTTTGTGTGTCACAGGTAAGTCTGGAGTTTATAATGCTGAAAATTTGAGTTTCGTACTTTGAGTGGACATTAGATTAAGTAAGATTAAAAGGTCATTATGTTGCTTTATACTCAAGAAAAGTTTCCAAAGATAGCTACGGTCTTTTTTTTAAGATATATTTAGTATCATTAAAAATATTTTGAACAACAACAACTGATCGTATACTCGACCAGGATTTTTTAAATGAACTTTCCTAATATCATTTAAATCTGTTTGAACAGTAATGGACATCACAGTACAAACACTAATGAGGAAAAATTTTTTCTCAGATTCGAAAAGATATTATTTAATAGAGGAGATAATACCAAACTATAGTTAGAAACTTTAGTAGAAGTGTGTTAAAATAATTAGCAGGTATGCACCTGAACCCTATTTAAAAATAATCTTTTGTCCGTGTTAAAATAGCTAGCTTCTAGAAATGCTCACAAAATGTTACTGTTATGCAGTATCAGTGAAAAAACTAATTATAGAAACTTTGATTTCTTTGGTATATAATTTATTTAAGTAAATTAAAAATTTTAGGCATCCTTCCATAGAAATCGCAGGTAACGACATAAAGTAGAATTAATAAAAAGTAAATGTCGTTTAATAAAATAGTTATTAATGCCTATAGTATTTTCGTCATTCCTGAAGAGAATGTAAAATCGAAACTACTATATTATTTCCAAAGCATCTTAAGCCTATTTTCTTACCAGGGTTTTCAATAGACTATTGAAGGCATGCTTTCCTTGTTTCCGCTGACCTAATGAACAATGTACCTAACACACTCAACAAAGTTCCATCTACACCTTTTATCGTAACTTGAAGGAAGGAAAAGAAAACTATTTTCATGGAACACACTATATCCAGACAACTTGATTTTTCAACATATATGATTATAAAAGAGGAGGAGTAATTAGGAATATCCCGACCATGGATATCGTGATAGATATGACATCAAACTAATTTTCTTTTTCTCGCAGTATCAAAAAAGCGAAAATTACTGTGAAATTCAGTTGTTTTTTTTCACAAGGAAAGCAAAATCGCAAAATTGCAGGAACTCTAAAGAAACGTGCATGAACAAAAGAGAGAGGGTTCTGATAATTCCTGTTGTGCAAAGTATTAAGATACTGGCTTAGATTCTTCGGAAATAAAAATAGCCGCTGTGCAAAATAACTGATACACAGAAAACAACCATGTAAATTCTATGGTAAATGAATATAGCAAGTTTGGATAAATATGGATTTAGTTTAACCATCACACATACTCTTGCAGGTATGGGACAGATTAATGAATTTGATAAAGAAAATTGGTTTAAGAGTAAAAATGCAAAGATTTTTAATAAATCGAGCTAGGTTTTACTTGATAAAAGTTACAACAAGTAATGTGCCTCAAAGCTTTGAGCTGCGTCCTTTGTGTTATACAAAAGTTGTTGACTGTGGAATATCAACGAAACTGTGTTGTTTGAATATGACGTTAAGATCTTTTTGGTGGCAATTTTTATATCAAGAATTCTGCAGACTTAGAAATGTTCTGAGCCAATGCATGGCAAATGATATGTTTAAGTTTTTCCAACTCAAATTACTGTTTCGAAATTTATAGCAATAAAATCTCCACTATCTCTAGCGCTCCATCGAGCTTAATTAGTTTCTAACGGCTTTAGGATTTAATATTTCAATATTTCTGTTTCTTTCACTTTGATACATAATTATATATTTACGCAACTTACATTGTTAAATCTATATTGTGCAAGTCTGTTCTGTTCCCTAAAATTGTAGAAGATTTTCGAGTGTAAGAACAACAACAAATATTTTACAAAATTTCAAACATGTCTTCAGATATAGTTGTGAAGTGAACTTTTAATAATGTCGTCTTAAATTTATAAATCGACAAGCTGAGAAGCAGTTACGTATAATATAATTGTACTGAGACAGTCAGTTTATTATAAGTCTAATAAAAAGTGTGACAAACGCTCAATAATCGGAATACTACAGATATTTAACCAAGAACGTTTTTAGATTTCGAACACAAGAAACTTCAGTGAAATAACTTCGGATGTTAGCATTTCTCCGAGGAAAATGTTATCGGTAAAAATTTCAGGTGTGAAGAATATAACTAGTCAGCATTCGCGTCAAGGGAAATGTAACTGTGTGTCAATGAATGTAATTTGCGTCTGTTGAACTGTCGAAAAACTTTTCAGTTTGGCAATGGGTAAAAAGCCAATGTCAAAACGCGCAGCAAATATATAGATTTGTCCCCAGTTGAAAGATATGTCATTCTTCATACAGTATAAGTGATTGGATTTTCCGTTAATGATGTAAGTTGTGATAGATTCTCGGTTAGAAATAAAATGAACGAGCTCGACTAAGATCTAGAATGAACGATGAGGTTTTGTTGAAACAAAGGATCCGAACTAGTGGCAACACCTCCTATATTAACCTTCAAAACTTTGACCATGTGATGGTACACAGAAACTTGGGACATAGAACAATAAAAAATATATTTATTAAGATATTGAATAAACACAGGAGTTCTTAAATACATATAGATATATAGAAACTATTAAGGACCAGCCAAAACAAACAAGTCAAAAGGAGAGTGATATGGTGTTAGCAATAACGTCTTTTCTTGACATTATCTATATCATTTATAGCTTTTACAATAATATTTTTTCACTGAGCAACTGTGTAATATGGCGCAAAACTAATTTTAGAATTAGAGTTAATTTCCATTTAACTTTAAAAATTATAGTAAATAAAACTAATTACGCTGCTTTTTTATAGTTGCATAAAATATGTAAAAATACTTTGATACGATCGGACGCCTTATCTTAAAGCTAGGTGTGTTATCTTCTTTAATTAAGTGCTTGATAACAAAAAAGAAGGTGGATGTATTTATTTAACTTTATTTTTAATACTTACAGGAAACTTATGGTGTTTTGTTGTCTTATTTTTTTGTAGCTAGTAACCAAAACCAACACTTAAATCTAGTTATTATTTAATTAATTTGTTATTATAAATAGAATCATAATTATTGATTTCTTGTGGATTCTTTTTTTTATCTCGGTATGCCTACGCTCTTATAACGCTAGAAACTTGGTTTCGATACCCATGGTAGGCAGAACACAGGTGTCCCTTTGTGTAACCTTGTGCTTAATAACGGAAGCAATTACATTCATGATGTGATAACATGTAATTAAAATTCAAAAATTCTATGGTTGATAAAAAATAAAGTATCTTACACTGTGCTTTAAAAAATACTTCGAATTCATATTTTAAATTTTATTTACTTTTAGAGGAAGGTTTACCTTTTCTTTTCAATTTGAATTGTTTTTCTTATTGATTCAATCATTTATTATTAACATTACTTTTTTTTTGTCCGGTATACTTTCATACAGTTCAAAGGCAACAAATCCTGCCTTTTTGAAATTCTTCTTTTCAATGGTTTGTAATTTTTTTCTCGGATATACATTGAGAGGCTCAACCGTTTTCAGCTGGTAAACTAAATTCAGAATTTATTAATCAGAATGTTTAACCGATGATTGCGTGAAAATGCCAAAAAAGTATCCTTTTCAGATACCTTAAAAAACTTACATCAGATACTTCAAAAAGTAAGCCAATTGGATAACAAAGTCGAATACATCATTTTTAATACTAGAACAAGGGCTAAGCAATTTTAGTTTGAAAATTTGGTCACCTATCTAAACATAAGACATTTTTCTTTATACACATTGTGATGATTTCATTTACTATAAGTTACAAAATGCACGACTGTTTGAAGCCTCTAATTGATATTGAATCGAAATTTATGAATTTTATGTCCTCTGACTTACCGGTGAGCTACTCAAAACCTCAATATCTATCAAAATATCATCAACATATCGTTTGTTAGGAATATGAAACTGATGGTTATTCAATATAGTCAAGGCCAGCTACCTTTGAGAGGTGAAGTGTTTTGGTTGGAATAATCTCCAGTCGAATACACATCGATGTTTGCACATTAAATTACATAGGAGATCACTGCAGTAATGAAATGGATTACTTGCTGTTTGGGCCCCGCATGGCTAAGCGAGTGAAGGCGTGCGATTCGTAATCCGAGTGTCGCGGGTTCGCATCCCCGTCGCGCCAAACATGCTCGCCCTTTCAGCCGTGGGGGCGTTACAATGTGACGAACAATTCCACTATTCGTTGGTAAAAGAGTAACCCAAAAGTTGGCGGTGGGTGGTGATGACTAGTTGCCTTCCCTCTATTCTTACACAGCAAAATTAGGGACGGCTAGCACAAATAGCCCTCGAGTAGCTTTGTGCGAAATTAAAAAAAAAACACAAATACTTGCAGTTTTGATCATATTGTCGTTTAATTCCTTTGTTATTAGAAATCCAGTAACGATCAAAATCATGGACCTACAAGTATTCCGAACATAATGAGATTGAAAATTTCCAATAAAAATATGAAGTTCCTGTGATTAACAAGATAACTTAATTGCAGTGTGCCAGAAATTTTATAAGAAACTCTCGGTGAACATTTACACCTTATTTATTTCTTATGTAACGTTTAACTTTTTTTGAATATTTATTTCATCCACTTTGAGAGTTCTAAATATTCAAAAACAATTTAAGAAAAGTTTTGGATATTATCTGATGATATTACCCATGTATTAATACGTTGTCGCCTTTGGAAAAGTAATTTCTTACTCAAAATTGCAAAAATGGCTTCGTTTATTTCAAATTGAAATAACAGATGCCGTAACTATTGAAATATGAGTAACACGTTATATGTGTATCCATATTTTATTCTCAAACAACAATCGCTTTCGCTTCTTTAATGAAATAACTAGTCGTAATATTTGCATTAGGTCTCCACAAAACTAAGTGAAAACGTCACTTAATAGCTTTTATTACTTCAAGGACTGAAGGCTTTATGTAAAAAGAAATCTTCATAGCTCAGTAAAGTTAAGCTACTGCAATATAAATTAGAAGAAGGCATTATCTTTGTAGTATTTTCGGTAAGTACCTTATAGCAGGCTTTCTCTAATAAAAATTAGAGAACAAACTGATGGTTTGCTTTCGTTGCGATTGTCTTCAGAACTTGAATTGTGTATGATAGGTAAATATAGATATCATCATAAAAAGGTTATTTATTATCATAGGAATCAAGCATTAACCAATTTCTTAAGGTTTCACCAGCGTATTACACGTCAGGATTTTATAGAATGTCTTAGTATTATTTTCTTATAATTTTTGGTTCTAAAATTTCTAAAACCATAAGTATATGCCAAGAAAAGAAACTGTTGAAGTCAGTTCAGAATAATTTTTGAAAGTTACCACTCGAGATTTTATCTTAAATATATTCGTATATTTTTATATTTATACATCTGTCAATTTCCTTTGTGTATTGAATAAACTGAGTGTTATGGAAAGAAGTACCTTCTTTTCTTCATTAGTACTCACAATTTAAGACTGATACAAAGCTCTAAATGTCTTCCGTCTACATTATAATTGTTACTTAGTGGAAAATAAAATATGGATTTCTCGAAAAATCACATTGGTGCATATTAGAGATACGTACTCCGTTACCTAAATATGACTACACTACAACAAGGTTTCTTTCATAACTTTTTATTTAAAGGTTATTATAATAAATATTACAAGAGAGTTAAAATTACCGAATATAACGAAGTGCTTTGAATTTGTCAGTGACACAAGTCATGTTAACAAGCTGGTAATTTAGGGGCTAATGTGATACAAGGATGAATCCATGTCATTTACTTATTTTGTGAACTCTTTATTGAACAGTAAATTATTTGTATAAATTAATATTGCTTGTTAATATATATAGTTCATGTGGGAGTAAGATTACGAAATTTATGCATCGAAAAATAAATCTTTCCATGATTTATAAATCATTATTATAATTCTTGTTTCCTAAAAAGTAATGGATATATTTTCTTTTCTATCATATTCTAGATTGTCTGGACAAAGTGAATTGGAATATAAGTAAAAACAAATAAATAAGAATTTTAAAAACAGGATAACATAAAGAAACAAGTTGAAACATTTCATTTGAAATGTCAAAATTATTTGTATCTTCGTTTTACGAAACACAGTGTCCTGGTATTGGAATTATTCTAGCTTCACTAAGTTGTTTCACCCACTGAAGTGAATGTGTAATGGTTAAACAGGTTCCAGACATCTCCAAACAGGCATTATTGATTCACCGTGCAATACTCATGGCTGTTTTTTATGTACCAGTTATTCTACATCGCGGCCATACCATTCTACTGAGAAATCTAGACCAATATTTGATAATTTTCACCAGAGTAATTACCCGAACTCTATCTATCTTATTTCTGTATAAATCATTAGACTTTCTACCGTTACTCGATTTTATAGTCCTTACAAAGTCAAAATTAATTTTCACAGCAATTTTTGGTTTTTTTCATACTGCGAGAAAAGTACATATGATGGAGTTCTTAGCCATAAAGGAAGGAACAGCAACTCGTGTGCACAATCTCTCATTCGTGGATCTTTCCTAGCTGTTGGTTATGGGTTTTGTGTGTCGTTGAGTCATTTCATAGTGCGTCGGATGACGTGTTTGCTCTACTCTGTAATTTTAATTTTAAGATTACTATTGCTTTCATGCATTAGAAAGTTTTCAAATTTCACGTGAAATTTTTGCTTTTTATTATTATTTTAATTAACAACTCATTTCTACTTTCATTATATTTCATCACTCCTTTGAAAACCATCAAAAAATGACGTAAATTTAAATTATTCTTTCTTCGTTAGATAATGATAACAAATTATGACACGGGAACATAAATGTTTACACTAAATAGCTTAAATCTCACATCATCATATATATATTATTTTTATCATATAATGCTCGGTTTATAAACTATTGGATTACACATTTCTTTAGATGTGGCATCTATTGCTTCATCGTGAAAGGAGCGATGCGTGACTACAAAATTATACGTACGCGTCAGGTTAGAAATTACTTGTCATGAGGGAAGAATTTAACAATATTTGTGCAACATGAACGAATATTGTGCAACATGTCCAATATATTTCTCAAATAATTTTTACATTTCACTGTTAAAGTGAATGAAATAAGTCTATGCAAAGACATCAAATGGAGCGTATTATTCTGTGAAACATTTCCTTTCTAGCTCCTAACCCCTTAGAAGTCTTGTAGTCATCAAATATTTTTGACAACAATTAAATTTTCTTTCTGTTCTATCCCTAAAAACACCTTATTCCAAAATCCATTTTATACTTTACGAAACTGTATTTAAAGCATGTGGAAATATACCATAGATTATATTAGCGATTTGAATACTTTCTTTCAGCAACCGTTATTTTTTTGCTAATTCTTTATTCTTTGAAAAGTGTAATTGTGTGTTTATCTGGAAATTATTTTTCTTTCATCTTACATAACATAATAACTGTTGAAGTTGTGACTTTGTTGAGTGGAGTGCGTGTATTTTTTCTTACGTTAGTCGTAAGTATAAAATCACTTCTTCAATGCAATTCTGAAAGTCCTGAAAGTTTCGCTGAAAGCATTCTACAAAATAGACCTAGGATTATTTATAAGAAGAATGGTAGGTTAGACTCAAATTCCTTTATAGGAATAATAAGATAAATAAGAGAATTACAAACTCTTTTCTTAAATTCACACCAAATTTTAATTAATTCTATTTTATCTTATTAACTAAGATCAAAAAATAAATAAAACGTAAAAACTTTTTTTTAATTAAATATGTTACACAAAAAAGAAATCATAATTTTGTCACTTTATAGTTTTTAACTAACATTATATAACAATAACTTTTTGCGAGCATTTTTTGAAGCTAATTATTCATTTCAAAAGAAATAGAATATTATCATTACACAAGATACAGGTGCATTCACAGCGAATTATTTGAACAACAAAGTATTTTTGTGTCGTATATGATAATTACTTGCATCTCAAAATATATTTGATTATACAAGGTATATGTGTTTTGACCTCTCTTAAAGTATCAGTTCTCTAATTTTAGCGTTATGAAACTATCAAATTTTCTGCTGAGACACCGAGAGCATTTGATTATGACTTTTTATCTGATATTTAAGTGTGAAACTGTTATCGTGAGGATCTATGTTTTTAATTCCAAGCACATGCTAGTTAACTATGTAAAAAATGGAGGAAATTCATTGTGTGTCCACCGCTAAACTAACATTGGTTAATAATTTTTCTAATAGATAACTGGTGACACCAGATATTTAAACAAAATTCTGTTAATATATGAGTTAATAATATTAATTACTGTTCAAATTCTTAGATATTTTGCGTGTAATGAGAAAACTAGGGATTTCACCAAACGTTCAGCGAACGCTGTGAGAGGCAAATAAATTTAATCTAATCAAGATGTTACAATATATACTAACCCACCAAAAGTTACCACTATAAAAGAAATAGTTGAAACTTTAATATTTTTAATAACAAAAATTTTAGTGACAGTAATGTAACTGAAATTCCCAAATATAAATATGTGTGTGTGTGTTAATAATATTATCATATAAGTTGACTAAACAAATCAGACTAGTGGTAAGATTGATAACAACAGGTTCGTACAGGATAATTTTAAAGTAAATACGGATTTAATTGAATGACTTACACTTAATATAAGGAAAAATAAGCAGAATACACACTTGATGCGAAGTGCTGATTTATTATATGTATAGCTTTTTTCCCTGGGGATGTATCTCCATTGAAGTATTCACTTGTATTACAAAACAAGACTGTATTCTGATGAAACTGTTTCTTCCTACTTAACAAGAAATCACTGTTTCATTTACAAGGAATACATTTCACCACATTTCTGGACATTCTCATGTGACAAACAAATGATTCTTCATTCACAAAATGTATCACATTTTTCCCCTCCACCTGTGTTTCAGGCTCTTCCTCAAGCTTGCATTTAACTTTAATCCTGCAACATGGCTAAGAAGTTGGCTCTTCACCACATAAATAACATAGTCTTAAAGAAAGAACTACATATAAATGCAAAAATAATTTCAGGTTAAATAAAATTACATATAATACGTTATGAAATAAAATATTTCTAAACATGTCAAAATTAAAATGATCACCACATGTAAAAAATAAGGTTTAAAAATAGAAAATTCTTTTTCAACGTCTATATATATCAATACAAACGGGATAATGAAATAAATAAAGAATAGCTCTATAATATAATTGAGAAACTAAAAGTAATAATGAAACATTACTTTATGAAGAAATTACAGAGAAACCCCTGAAAAAATATATAAAATTTATTACAACCACCAAAATATTCATAATGAAAATGTGATAAAAAACATTTTATATGTATGTTGAACGTAAATACATGCACATACCTTTTAATGATAACAATTATTTTACAGAAATAATTAACAGACACTAACTATCGTTTTTGGAATGAGTACTCTAAAGTATTTTGCAATTAGCAATATAAATAAAAGGAACTAAAACTTATAATCTTTAAACAATAATCATCTGTCCCCCTAAAAAATGTAGTTTAATAGATTGGATGAAAATAGGACGTAAATACATGATCTTTTAGCAGTGAATGAAGAACATTATGATGATATAAATATTATAAAACATTTTTCAGCTTTGAAAGGAAGATATTATATAGAAACTATAAGAAAACTACTATCAATTTAAAAGTAAATGTACGTGTGCATAAAATGCAGAAAATACTCCTTATAAAACAAATATATCAAAGATTAAAAATTCTATTTTTATGAAAGTGTTCTACTTGTAGTAAAGCACGAAAGTTTCGGTACTTCTCCAACGAAGTGAAGAAAACCTGTTGGCTACAGTTGGAAGGTCGGAAATATAGTGCTGTTTCATTTGTGAGATAAAGAAATATTTAAGATAAACCGTGATTATTCAATTATTCAATAACATAGGAAAGTATAATAAATGAAAATAAAGATAAATAAAAAAAAATTATACAATTTATTTTACACAAATGTTTATGTATGTTAAAATGGTATGTAATAAACATGAAATATATGAAATTTTGTACAAAGCGAATTTAAAAAAAAAAGATTGAAAATAGTGTACATAAATAAACTTACATAGTATGCATAGATTTGGGTAGAGTAATGAAAAAGATTGCAGACAAAGTAATACGAGGGAAATGAGTTTTATTGAAAAAGAAGTACACTTCTTGGGCTACTTTTTTCCTAACGAATAGTGGGATGAACGTCGCTTTATATTGCCTCCACGGCTGAAAGGGCATGTATATTTGGGGTAAGGGGTTATTTGAACCCTCAACCCTCGGATTACGAGTAGAGTTCTTATCCACCTAGCCATACCGAGCCCTGTGTATGTCTACCTACTTATACCAATTGAAACCTTTTATGTACGATTGCGCTACACTACAACGAACAATTCTTTGTTATTTATCTTTTGGACTGCTAATTTCATTTAATATTCTTACGTAACTAGATGTTATCTCGAAAGCGATTATTCGTTTCTTTCTAATGATTACTATATTTTTTATAGTCGAGACAATAAGTAAATTATTTTTCGAATTTTGAAATTTTCTTTTCAGCACGTGGATTTATATACGTCATGAAAAATCGAACTTAAATTACAATTTTTTAACTCTTACTGATGGCGGTTGAAGATTGGATATTTATTTCAGGAATATTTTTGCTTTCGAATGAAAGAACAAAACATATATTTAGTGAATTTTATTCTCAGCGAAGTCTCATATGAATCGATACGCTCTAATTTATTTTTCATTCACAAATTAAGGAGTCGATTTTATACAGTAGTCTGTAGTTGTGACCAACACTTCATTATTAATTACTAATTTCTTAGACTATTATGCACAAGGATGAATTACAACAGTTATTAGAAGCGTTAGTGGTAAAGTTTAATTTTATATTTGTTTTTATTTCTTTGCGGTTCATATATCACGAAGTCCCCACAGTGGCACATTGGTATGCCTGCGGATTTACACTACCATAAACCGGATTTCGATACCAATGGTGGGCAGAGCACCGTTAGTCCTTCATGTAGCAAATGGCTTAATAACAAACAAAAACCAGGTAATTTATCATGATAGGTCATGTAATTGTAGGAAGTAAATTCATAGATCAAGTAGAATGTGATTAAAAGTCGATTAATCTAGAATTGAAAGGAAACAATATTTTAAGCTGTGCTCACAAAATTACTTAAAGCTCACATTTCAAATTCTATTTATTTATTTACAAAATAAGATTCACCCTTCCTTTTACCATTTTGAAGTTTTTGTAAATTTTCAGTTCATATTATCTATGCATCAATATCTGACACTGATGCTCGAGTTATTTTTAGTTCATTTGTTAATGTTCCCACTTTGCTTGTTAAAATAATACTTTATTTTACGTTTTTTTTTCTCAGTTATCATTTTTTTTCAATCCTGGTACAAAAGAGGCTGAAAGTTTGAAAATCTTTTCAATGTTCAAAAGATCTATTCATCTCGAACATAAATATATATATAAGTATATATTTTAGTGATATTGAATAATTTATGTCTAATTGAAGTTTAATGAATAAACAAAATCATCAGGAAGAACTGTGTTAAAAACAGCAAATCCCAATCTCTGATTAATTATGTTATGAAATATTCAAGCTATAAATCAAAACACATAAACATGAAGCTATAACGTAGGATTATAAAATGTATTCTATGTTTTGGAGGTGACAGCGGAAATAGGACCCTCGTTATTTTGGGAATACAACGCCTATTAGATTTAACCTGAAATTCACTAGTCTCACATCAGAAAATTAGAAATTAAAAAAGTGAGATGTGGGTGCTCAAGTCCACAACGTCCCACATCTATATCACCCCTCACTGTCTGCAGACATTTGTGTGAAGATAACTGCTCTTCCAACCTAGAATTAGAAAAAGATGAACATAAAAAGATGAATAAATAAATAATAATAAAAAATAAGTATATCTATAGTTTACTCACAGTTATTTTTCCAATAAAACATTTACTTTGAAACAAGTGAATTCATCATTTTATCCACTCAACCACTCATGGCTGTGCTTTTTATATAAAATGAACACTTTACATTTGATTTTACTGTCGCGTTAGAAAAGAAACAAAGGATTAAAATAATATTCATCAATGCCTCACAATAAAACTACTGTATTCTATATAAAAAAAACATAAAAAACAATTTAAATTATTTATATGCACTGCAAGCTCGTGAGTCATACAAATAATATTTGGGATAATAATCAGCACACCTTTTAAACGAATACGAAGAAAGTTATAACAGCGCGACGATGAGAATTTACCACAGATTAATTAGGGTAATAAAGAGTGACTTTTAGTCGAACTCGACATTTTTTATGAATGACAAACTAGGTTATTTGAGAACCATGTTTAAACACAGATTGCTGTGATATAAAGTAAAATCTTCAGCTGAAAAAAAAACGGTATCCTGTAAAACAAATAGCATATAACCTGATCTTTGTTAATAAAAGTTGTCAAACCCGCTACGAGGGAGAACATGTGTATATTAAATAAAGAAAATGTTTCAGCGTTAACGTAGTCTAACTATAAAACAATAGTGATTAAAACTGTTTTCACGAAATTTTTACATAACAGTCAAATATGTATGAAGATTGAAAGAAACTATCAATAAGTTTACGTTTTTATGGTAAGGTTGTGGCGATTAAACATCAAGTTTCTTATTGTTATTATCCTATACGATCGTTCAGGTCTAATTATAAATTGACAAGTTTACTATCATTAACAAGAGGCTAATTATAAACTAGTACTTATTCCATGTCTTGACTTATAAAGTAGTACTATCTTAGCGAACCTACATTGGCTATTATCCGGTACAGATTCATTCATTTTAAGGAACATAGAAACGCAGATAACTTAAATTCAATCAGCAAGAACCAGTATTTCGAATTTCAGCCATTACTGACACAGGAAACATTTCTACGTAGGACAACTCCGTAAATGACAGGAGTTAACAGAATCAAAGTAGGATTAAGACTAGTCTGTCGTTAGTATTTAATTAAAAAATGACAATTATAACTGTTGAATATTTTCTGCTGATATTACTAATATATTGATATATTGTCCTCTTATGACGAGTTATTTCTAACTTCAAGAGCTCCATAATGATGAGGATTGGCTTCATTTATTTCAAATTCGAGTAAAAGATATCACTACTATAGAAATATGTTATACCATAGCTTATATTCTTAACGTCAGATGTATATCCATATTTTACTCTCAAACAACAATCCTTTCAATTACTCCAAGGAAAGAACTAGTCGCAAGATTTGCATCAGATCCGTATTAAAGCAAGCGAAAACATCATTTTATACATGTAGCTTTTATTATTTGAGTGACTGCCCACTTGATGTAAAGAGAACACTTCATATTTCAGTTAAGACAATCAACTGCAATATGAGTTAAAAGAAACGATACTGGTTAGAGAATTTTGCGTAAGTAACTTTTAGCGTGTAATAAAGACGATCTAATATACTTGACATAGACTTATACTGAGCTAGTTTATTTCTCTTTGATAAAATAATGGTGTCTTTTCCACAAGGTATTCTTGAGAATTTAAATGGCGTGTGATAGAAAAAACTTTATATATGTAGAACAGGCTCGTCTGAATTGAGAAAATATTTCACGTAGAGTAGTGAACAACGTTTCGACCTTCTTAGGTCATCGTCAGGTTCACAAAGAAAAAAAGAGTTATCTGACCTGAAGTTTAGCTCATGTTTCATTGGGGTTGTTTAACTGAGTATCGAAATGTAGAGGGCGGTGTTAGATGTTTGAATATATAATTCTAAATTATTTATTTTATTATTTTTAGTATAGGTATAAAGGTGTTTCTTTGTATTGGTTTATGTTTTTCTATAAGTAAAGCATCTTTAATTTTGCGTTTATGTTTGTTTCTTTATTTAATATTTGAGTGTTATCTATGGTCATCAATAAATTTCTTCCACAAACCGTAGGAAACATTATACGCACACACTTAGACAGAAAGCAAAATCAACCAACAAAAGTAAATATATCTCATGAATCAAAAAATTACGAAACCATACACTGCTTCATACCATACATCTGTAGATAAATACCAACATTTCGCAAAAAACTAGTAACAAAATATGACATTCCAGTTAATACCAAATTTATACAAAAAGACAGGCAAAAAATTGAAATCTATACTATGTAAAAATTACACAGACAAACACCACACCAACATTATTTATAAAATACAATGTGTTACCAGATTCAAAGAACATAAAAGTCACTTTCACACGTTTTCGAACACTCCAAGTCAAATAAACTCAGCATAACCATAGATAACACTCAAATACTAAATAAAGAAGCAAACATAACAAAACGCAAAATTAAAGAACCCTGACTTATGCAACAACTTAAACCCAAAATAAACCAATACAAAGTAACACCTTTATACCTATATTGAAAATAATACAATAAATAATTTACAAATATATATTGAAACATCTAACACCACCATCTACATTTCGACGGTTAGTTTCACAACCCCTTTTGAAACATGTGGTTATTTCTGGTGAGTTACCTCATTTTTTCTTTGTGAACCTGACAATGACCGAAGAAGGTCGAAATGTTGTTCGCTACCTTTAAATAAAATATCTTCTCAACCCAAATTAGCCGTTTTTTACAAAAATATTTTCTACTAGTCGGTCTTATCGACATCACTGAGAAAAAAAAACTTTGACGTAGTCATAATGAAGCTGATAAGCATTCCATAAAATTTAGCAGTTTGGGAAACAAAGAAATAAATAATTAACGAATCCTCTTGGGGTAAAACCAGTATTATCTATATGCTTTAGTCTTTACCACAATATTACATGTCAGGAAATATTAAAACACTAAACTTTTGATTTACATTATTTGATATGTTTTATTTATTCTTATTTGCTTATGTTTTTTTCATTTCTTGAATGTGTACATTCTGAAAAGGAACAACTAATGTCGATCAGTACAAGTTTGAAAAGTTACAGGTTGAGTTTTCATCTTTAATATGTTTTTATATTCAATACATTTGTGTCTGGTAGTTTTCTTTCTGAAAGAATAAACCGAGCACTATGGGAAGACGTAACTTCTCCTCAGGAGAACTCACGAAGAGCTCGTTTGTTAGAATAATTATTCCGTGTCTTGTTCTCTTTATTAAATAGTAAATTATGTGTACAAAGTAATATTACCAGTAATTACACATAGTTTAAGTAAGAGTAAAATTAATAATTTTGTGTTTATTAATTACAAATTTGCCGGTTTAATAAAAATATTATCATAAGTTTCGTTTGCTAACACGTCTGTCACTAATACTTTATTTTTCTATCACATTTTAGATTGTCCAGAAAAAGTAAACGTCATCTTAAGAAAGCACAGATAAGAAATAACATCAATAAAGAAAGTAGCAAGTCGAAAAAGCTCACTAGAAATGTCAAATACATTAGTGTCTTCGTTTGAGAAAATCCAGTTTCCTGGCATTGGAATTATCTTAGTTTCACTCCAATGTATCAGCAACTGTATTCAATGGGCATTGGTTAAAATCGTTTCAGGTATCTCCAAACAGGCAATATTGATCCACCGTGGAATAAGTATGGCTGTTATATGTGTATCAGTTATTTTTCATAGCGGTCATTCTTTTCTTCCGAAGAACCTTGGTCAGTATCTGCTAATTTTTACCAGATCAATTATCGCAACTCTAGCTATTTTGTTTCTGTACAAATCTTTAGATTTCATGCCATTAGTCGACACTACAGTTCTCGCAAAGACAGAGTTGATTTTCACCGCAATTCTAGGTTTTTAGATATTGCGAGAAAAAGTAGATTTTTTTGATGCCATTGCCATCACGTTATCCATTGTCGGGATCATGCTGATTACTCGTCCTACATTTATATTTGAGGAATGGGACAACAACTTGGATGCACAATCTCGAATTCTGGGGTTATCACTAGCTGTCGGGTATGGTTTTCTGGAATCATTGTCGACTATAATAGTGCGTCGGATCGTATCTTTACACTATGCTGTAGTTATCTTCCATTACTCGGTTATTCAGATTGTAATATCATGAAGTTACCAATATATCGTTAAAGAAACTATATTTCCAAAATGTGGAACTTTGCCTTGGATTATAATAATGATTGGAATATTTAGTTTCGCCATTTATTATTTTCATACTAACGCCCTGTTTTTAGAAGAAGCAAGCTTTGTGGCCTTAGTTAGTACCATAGAAATTGTTTTTTCCTTCATTTTTCAAATCACTATAACTGGTGAAGATGTAACTTTGATGAGTGTGGAAGGTGCATTATTCATTACGTCAGCAAGAATAATAAAATCATGTCTTCAATGGTATTCTGAAAGTCCTGAAAGTTTTTTGAAAGCCTATAACAAAATATGCTTGTAATGCCTTAGAAGTAGAATTGTACCTTCGACTGAACTCTCTCTTCCGGAATTATAATATGAAAATGGACATTAAAACTTGCTTTGCTCGACGACGCCTATATTAAAGTAATTCGATTAAGTTGAACTAAAAAATCTAATTATATTTTCTGTCATTTAAGTGTTTTTATCAATATTATATATATATTTAGATCATTTATAGAAGCTCGATAATTATTTTAAAACCAATGAATGTTTCTTATTTGAATGCTATTTGAGTAAATATATTATTTCTTGTTAATTTTCTCACTGGAATGACCAGTAACCCTGAAACTCAACTTTTAATGGTATTAGGAAGTTTCATTAAATGATCCTAGTCGAGAAAATGATCAGTACTCATAGCTCCAAATGAATTTAACTATACAGAATAACTCTTAAAAACATGTTTAAATGTTTTAAACAACATATAGCGATAGAATAGCCTACCTTTTTTCCACCCACTCCAAGTTTGGTTTGGTTTGGTTTTTGAATTTCGCGCAAAGCTACTCGAGGGCTATCTGCGCTAGCCATCCCTAATTTAGCAGTGTAAGACTGGAGGGAAGGCCACAAGTCATCACCACCCACCGCTAACACTTGGGCTACTCTTTTACCAACGAATAGTGGGATTAATTGTCACTTTATAACGCCCCCTAGTCTGAAAGGATGAGCATGTTTGACGCGACGTGAATGCGAACCCGCGACCCTCAGATTACGAGTCGCACGCCTTAACACGGTTGGCCATGACGAGCCTCCACTCCAAGTACCAAACCCAAATGTTCAGTGCTATAAATCATCAGATGCCAACGTTGAGTCATTGAATGTGACAATTGTTTCTTCTTTCGCATATCATGATAACTGGTGAAGCTGTAACTTTTTTCAGTGTGGTAGGTACATTATTTATTACGACTCCACTAACAATGAAACCATAGTTTCAATGATATTCTAGAAGTCTTAAAGGTTTTCAAAGCTTGGAACAAACTAGATATAAAATACTATAGAAGCAAAACAGTAGCTTCGACTGAAGTTTCTTACATGTAATAAAGAAGGAAATAATTCAATGTTTGTTTGTTTTCTCAAACATTTGTTTTTTTTAAAGAGATAAAATGGAAAATTTTAACAATAACTAAAATATCATGAAAAATACATGATATTCTTACATTTAGGTCTGTTGATATTCCACACTAATACAGAATGTTATAAACTATAATTAACAAATCTGTGAATCTTTCAGATAATATTGTACTCAAGTATTCTATCTTATAGAAAAGCAATTCACATTCATTTTTATGTTTAGTACTTAAATAATATAAAAACTAATATATTTAAGTTCATTTTTTGTAACCGTATTGCGAGTCATCAATCATAAGAAGATGTGAGAGACAAGTACTAAGTTAAGCTGCTAATACTATGTATGTGTAAAGTACATGTAAGAGTCGAAAACAATGTTTATATACATTTATCTAACATCTGTATTATTTCAAATGCATGTGATATACGTAGAATTTGAGTACAAATATATAAAGTTTACGGTATCTTCAAAACCTGTCGTGAAAGAAGATTTCATAAACTGTTTGTTTAAAACACCTAACATGCTGCAGTGAAAACTGTTTGCCTTCATAACGAGACTATAACCATGATAACACCTTTTACACTTGCATTGGCCTAACTAACTTATTCTCAATTTCTATACTGTAATAATATGGACAGACATAATCAAGAGTAATCTTTTCATTTGTATTTCATCCAGCGTTATTATTTTACTAACTAATCACATCCAGAAACAAATTGATGGTGTTTCTAATATTTATTTTCTCTGTAGTTAACACCACAAATTTATATTCTGCTTCGCAGTTTATCTATATTAGAAAGAGTTTATAGTGTTTTTAATTATGAGTGTAAAAATTGTATTCCTCTTTTTAATTTAAACCAAAGACAAGTTTAATGTCTGTAGTCTATTTGTTAAATCTTCACTTTATTTCTCGGAACTAATTTAACAGGTATACTTCTACAGTTAAAGTACGATCCCTCGTAGACTGTAAATGAGTGAACAACGAGTGGTGCACACCTTTGGCAGTTGGAATGAGATGAATAGCTATGTTTATAGATGTTTACCCTTTCGAGCACGGACGTTTGAAATTATAGACACCTAAAGACAGCTTTCCTGGTTTTACTCATAAATAATTCAAAATATATGATGCCATTCTTCACAGAATATAAGTGATATATGTTCCATTAATGGATAAAATTAGTGATAAATTCTCGGTTAGAAAAAAAATAACCAAGAGACACTAGCTCAATTAAAATCTAGAAAGAATGTTGGAGTTTTCGTAAAATTTAGATGTACACAAAATAATAGTGAAAAAGAAGTCAATAGTAACAAACAACAAACGAAGAAAATGCAATAGAACAAACAGACTGACGGTGATATAGTTCCAAATTTGTGGGCAGTAATATTTAGTCACGTTGTACTTTATACTCATGATCAAACATAAATACAAATGCACTTAAGAGTCATACACATATACTGTTTCATGTTGATTGATTTAAGATTTTTTTTCCTCCTACAGCATTCGTTATAAGTTGGGTAAAATGCATAAACTATCTAAAAAATCTGAAGAGTAATTACACTGATTAATAATAATATATTATCCGTATTAGCAATCTTAAGAACCAGTTTAATCGAGGACACACAACAATTTTGTATATCTTTTAAATAGTTTTATACAATGTACTCTTACAAAGAAATAGATCCTAGTGGTATCTATTAAGGGGTGAAATATCGAAGAGAAAGGTAATAATCAAATACTTCTTGGTGTCTCACAGGAAAGTCTGGAGCTTATAATACTAAAACTTTGGGCTTGATACTTTGAGTGGACACAAGATTAAGTAAGATAGAAAATCATTATGTTGCTCTATACTCAAGAAACGTTTCCAAAGATAGCTGTGGTCTTTTATTTTAAGATATGTTTACGATCATTAAAAATATTTTGAACAACAACTACTGATCATTTACTCGACTAGGATTTTTTGATGAACTTTACTAATATCATTTAAATCTGTTTGAACAGTAATGGACATCACAGTAAAAACACTAATGAGGAATAATGCTTTCTCAGACTCGAAAATATGTTATTTAATGGAGGAGAAAATACTAAAACTATAGTTAGAAACTTTAGTAGAAGAGTGTTAAAATAATTAGCAGGAATGTATCTGAATCCTATTTAATAATAAACTTTTGTCTGTTTCAAAAGAGGGAAAGAGTGGGGGCTTCCACCGCCCTACCCCCAAAACACACAACTGGCGATGGTGGAGCCTTTGTAGGAACGCCTGCCGCAGCAGAGCCCGTAAATTGGGAAGGAGGGTCTCTCCCACCCAAATTGAGGGGGCTTCGGCACTGAGGAACGCTCTGGAAGCCGTTCAGGGGGGAGGTCCTTGTATGGTTGGGACCTCTCAGGGGTCTCTGGTCAGCCTGTGTGAACTCAAAATGTCCTCACTTTCTGTGGAGTTTCTGGCCTCTGTGACTGGTTGTGAGGAGGTTGGGGCTGCGTTTGCACCCACTTCCTTATTGCCTCAGTAAGTCAGGGGTTGGATCGTTCGATTCTCTCGTCGACTTTCCCAGTCTTCTGAGTTTGTCGGGATTGGAGGAGGAAAGTAAGGAACAGCAGGGGCCTACAGCCCAGTGACTTTACCACACTTTAGTCTGGATATCTCGTTTGTGCAGTGGCATTGGTCGGTTGGTTTAAAAGTCTGCTCCCCCACCCATTCCGTACAAACGATGCATTAGCGTAACTGATTTTCACCTCTGGACAAGTTGATGAGTGTCTCGTGCATGATGTTGATTATCCGGGAGAAGCGTAACGTTGCCAAGTAATACCACGCATTTTCCTTCTTCAACCTCTTTGTGTTTAACGCTATCTTCCTCCAGGAGACTCATTTTATCTCTCAGAGGGACCACTTTTCGTTTTCTTCATACTGTCCTGTCCGTGCCTTTTGGTTGGTTAGCACGATACGTGCGCGTGGTGTGGGGGATCCTTTTCAATCGCATTTAAATAGCACCATTTTCGCGCCACACAGTGATACTGAGGGGTAGGTAGTATTCATTAATGTTGTCGCCCTTTATTAAAGTATGTTTGACGTCTTCCTTATCCGTCTTGCAGGAAGTCCGTCAGTGTTGTCCGTTGTCCCCTTTGCTTTATGCATTGGTGATCGAGTGCCTGCTCTTATCTGTATCACTCGGTCTTGAGTGTGGCCTTCAATTGCCGGGGGTATGAGTGTCAATTATCTTTTCAATGCAGACGATGTGAATCTGTTCTTTAAGAACTCGACATCGTTAGGTTCTTCGCTGGCCTTTGTCCATTGTTACTCTAAGACCATTGCTTCCCAGCAAAACAGTGCTCGGTGGGTGGGCAAATGAGTAACGGCTACCGACTCCTAATTTGAACTGAATTAAACTTCATCCGTCACATGCTATAGGTTGCCTGGGGAGAGGTGGTGCAGCGTGTTGATTCGGCAGTGCACTATTACCGCTACTACCCTGCTATCTTTGTTGGCAGGTAGTAGGTGATGAGGAAGTAGATACTTCTCTTGGTCTTGTATCTTGGGACTATTTCTCCTATGGACTGCAATGTACGGGCTGTTCAGCGCCATGTCCTCGCCTTCTTATATGGTGGCAAGTCTGAGGTAAGAATGAGTGTACTTGCTGATACACTGGACATGAGAGAACGTATTGTGTCCGCAATCAGACTGATCTTGTGTTCACAAAGCTACACAAAGAGTTATCTGTAGTCCACCAACTACGGGTATAAAAAGACTGTTTCCAATGGCAACCATCTGCAGACATAACCCTGTGCCACATGACGTGTTAATATGTTATACTTTTACTCTTTTTATTACATTACTTGCAAACCTTTAAACGACCATATGTAACGTTGTAATTCATATGTGGTAATACATGCTACCATTTTCTCTTTAAATAATGCGTCAAGAACTACGTCTGAATTTAAGTAAAATGTACTATTATGTCAAGTTTCTTTCATGCTTCCAATTTCTCTTTTCTTTTTACCTTTCTAGCATTTTTCTGAAATTCATATAAAAAATAATTTTGTTTCCACTTAACACTTCCAATCAGTCTAAATTCTGAACATTTATATTTTCCCGAATCATATTTTCAAAAACATTTTACCTTTAAGTTAATAAATATTAAAGAAAATGACACTAAGTTGAGGTTGAAATTTGAACAATGGCTAATATGTTTATAGGTCATTGAGAATTGGAAAAATATTAGAAGATTACAAATTGACAAATATTTGAAGAAAGTGATAAACATTGTCCAGACAATTATAGGACTGATAGTATTACAACAGTATGTGAATAATGATGCTGAGTCACTAAGAGCAGTTTGATACAGTGTTATAAAGACAGCACGTTTTAACTAATGGAAACTCTTCTTTATGACTTATTCTTACATTCTTTGACAATGAAACTGTATATTTCTTTTAATTGACTGATAGAAAACGTTTAGTGAAGTGTTTTATAAAAACTTGTTTAAAATAAATCTGCAGGTATGGGGACAGATTAAGAAATTTGATAAAGAAAAATTGGTTTAAGAGTAAAATTGCAAAGAATTCTAATAAATGGAGTAAGGTTTGACTAGATAATAGTTACAACAAGTAATGTGCCTCAAAGCTTTGAGCTGCGTCCTTTGTGTTATACAAAAGTTGTTGACTGTGGAATATCAACGACACTCTGTTGTTTGAATATGATGTTAAGATCACTTTGGTGGCAATCCTTATATCAAGGATTCTGCAGACTTAGAAATGTTCTGAGCCAATGCATGGCAAATGATATGTTTAAGTTTTTCCAACTCAAATTACTGTTTCGATTTTAACTGATATACATTAAAACGCTGTTGAAAAACAATTTTGGTATTTTGATCGAAATATCACTGAAGGCATCGAAACAATGTAACCAACAAGTAATAAGACTAATAAACTTTGGCTAGCATCTTTAGTACTATTAAATATGACATATAGATATTATTGTTTAACTGTATAGATCACTTGCAAGGCCTTATTAAGACAACTATGTACAGTTTTGGGTTCTCTTCCTAAAAAATATATTGAATTGTTGGATAAGAAATAAACAAGAATAAATAGAATGATACCTCGAATGGTTGGAACCTACTAGGATGACAGATTAAAATTTTAAATGAGCTTGTTCCTTTCCTTATATTTATTTACTTAGTTCCTTTGACTTTGAAATTGATACATAATTCAAGGATTATATTGCACATCTTCTGATAATATTTCCCATATATCATTAGATTATTCCCTCAATAGGTGGTATTTCTATTCTCAAGGTTGTGTATTTCTTGTGTGCATATTATTAATTCTGACTTTGAAGGTCATGTGTCATGCTGTGTTGTAACTTACAAAGTGTATTATTCTTCTTCTGTGACATCATTCTTTGTCTACTGGCTGAATGACAGATGACACACTTTTAGGGAATTACGTTATAAAATCAAAACCTTTAAAATAAAATAAAAATGGTAATCTTGAAATAATATATCAACTCATTCGATGATTAGATATGATGATTAAAAAATATCGGCTCACAATCTTCAAGTCGCGTGATGGTAAAATAGCGCCGAACGTTTGATGGAACAGTAGGAATAAGAATAAACCAGATTGTTATTTCCTACTTTCCTGGTAACAGAATTGCCCAAGATATAGCGATAAATTGTGTTGGCCGATTACTCTCCAAATAAACGATAGTTCAAATTAGAGAGATAACCTCATAGTCTTCATAGACCAAAAATGAAATTTAAAAAAATATATATAAAAACTTCTATCTCGAAAGGCTTGAAGAGAACTAATGGTTAATATGCCAATCTGTGAGCATCGAGATATACATTCGCAATGGACAAATTGCTGATGTAAAAATGTGCAGCAAAGTCCTGTGTGTCTCTCGCCACATTATTTCTGTCCGACTAAGTGTAACGGCAACAAAATACTCAGCCAAAATAGAATTCTGTCATTACCCGCATGAAGAATATTTGTAGTTAATATGTTGATAACATGTGAGAAATTTATTTCATTAATGACTGGCTACGAGTTTAATTACCCAGAGAAATAATTTGGAAAATACGAAATTTATAGCAATAAAATATCCACTGTCTTTAGCGCTTCATCGAGCTTTTTTGTTTGTAACGGATTTAATATTATTTCAATATTTCTGTTTTTTTCACTTTGATACATAATTATGTATTTACGCAACTTATATTGTTAAATCTATACTGTGCAAGTCTGTTGTGTTCCCTAAAATTGTAGAAGATTTTCGAGTGTAAGAAGAACAACAAATATTTTAGAAAATTACAAACGTGTCTTCAGATATAGTTGTCAACTGAAATTTTAATAATGTCACCATAAATTGATAAATCGACATGCCGAGAAACATTACGTATAATATAATTGTACTGAGACAGTCAGTTTAGTATAAGTCAATGAAAACGCGTAGTTTCAGTGATTGCATTCTCCGTTAATGATGTAAGATGTGATAGATTCTCGGTTAGAAATAAAATGAACGAGCTCGACTAAGATCTAGAATGACGATGAGGTTTTATTGAAACGAAGGAACCGAACAAGTGAAAATATGTGCTACATTAACCTTCAAAACTTCGACCATGTGATGGTACGTCGAGGTCGGATTCCTGCATCTCGTAGATGGTTACGTACGGTCTGATCGTAAATCCTACGCATCCCTGGTATGGTTGAGGCAGTAGACGTCGCAGTGGTGGTCCTACCTCGAAGAAAACGTAACCGAATGTTGCGATCTTGTGCGGGCTTGGTCACACGAGGTCTGCCAGATCGCAGACGGTCACAAGTTGATCCAGGTTGTTGATGACGATTCAATAGCCTTGTGTTGGAGCTTGGGTGGATATTCACAGCTCTGGCAATATCTGATCGAGATTCGCCTGGTTCCAAACGACCAATGGCGTTGTTACGTTGTGCTTCAGTCAGTTTTGGCGTAACTGTATTGCGTGTTGGTGGCTTAACACTAAATTATGAAAAGCGAGAACACGTCACTTTGGGATTTGCA